>NW_028238322.1:35000-36441 GCF_041429995.1 Eschscholzia californica
CTCCAACCTCGGATCGTTGGTGAGGAACATTATGAAATTGCGCAAAGAGTTAAGCAAACTTCACAACGTTACAAAGAACTTCAGGATATTATAGCTATCCTTGGGTTGGGACGAATTATCCGAAGAGGATCGTTTAACCGTAGCAAGAGCACGAAAAATTGAGCGTTTCTTATCACAACCCTTCTTCGTAGCAGAAGTATTTACCGGTTCTCCAGGGAAATATGTTGGTCTAGCAGAAACAATTAGGGGGTTTCAACTGATCCTTTCCGGAGAATTAGATGGTCTTCCTGAGCAGGCCTTTTATTTGGTAGGTAACATCGATGAAGCTACCGCGAAGGCTATGAACTTAGAAGAGGAGAGCAAATTGAAGAAATGATCTTAAATCTTTGTGTACTAACCCCTAATCGAATTGTTTGGGATTCAGAAGTGAAAGAAATCATTTTATCTACTAATAGTGGCCAAATTGGTGTATTACCAAATCACGCCCCTATTGCTACGGCTGTAGATATAGGTATTTTGAGACTACGTCTTAACGACCAATGGTTAAAAATAGCTCTGATGGGCGGTTTTGCTAGAATAGGCAATAATGAGATCACCATTTTAGTAAATGATGCGGAGAAGGGTTAGTGACATTGATCCGCAAGAAGCTCAGCGAACTCTTGAAATAGCGAAAGCTAACTTGAGTCGAGCTGAAGGAAAGAGACAAACAATTGAAGCAAATTTAGCTGTCAGACGAGCCAGGACGCGCGTAGAGGCTATCAATGTAATTTCCTAACTAGTTGGTGCGCCCAAAAAATAAGTTCTGTTTATACACCATATTTGAGTTCTGCCGATTGAATCCAATCAAGTGTAATGGAATTCTGATGTAAGAAAAAAATAAAAATAAATTTACTAGACTACTAGTAAGGGGGGTAGAAAAGAAAAAAAAAGAGGGTGTATATAAAAACTTATTAGATACCAGTGACTCCGGTATCTAATAAGTCCTACCTACTATTGGATTTGAACCAATGACTCCCGCCGTATGAAAGCAATACTCTAACCACTGGGTTAAGTAGGTCATTTATCATCACAAAGAGAAAGAAAAGGGACCCATCATATCGATGGATTATAGATGGAATCTTATTTCTAAGCAATACCAATTCTTGGCAGGAAACAGACCAGAAGCTCTCATGTCGGATCATAGAAGATTCATCTTGACAAGAAATTATTTACATGATAAACTATCTATCACAAGCACAAGGGCTATAGCTCAGTTAGGTAGAGCACCTCGTTTACACGCGCGCCAATGTTTTTTCAGGGAGTCCATCATGCAATCAACAGAATTGATCTTATTGAGAAATCGATGTCTTACTCCACATATTCCAGGGAACAAGAGAACAATAGCCTGACAAATATTTGGTTCGGTCCCCTTTGGATGCCAATTTAGGCTCCAAATAGAACC
>NW_028238323.1:27500-30000 GCF_041429995.1 Eschscholzia californica
TGGGATGCCTTATGTTGCATCCCAAGGGCCAAGGCACCTGCCAGCCCAAGGGCTGTGCACGGCCTGGGGAGGGAGCTCACCCCTCCCCTATATAGTGCAAAGTTATTGTTTTCCCTATTTTCACAAGGAAACATCAAATTTTTAACCAAGCATACTCGGCCTTTGATCCTTCGTTACTCGTCCAAATCCAACAAACTTGCATTCGTTGGAAAGGTCTTTTCACAAGGATTCTTTTGATATATAATAATAGCGATTCCGATAAATATTTATTTTTTTATGAATTTTTAAGTGAATAAACAATTAAAAATTCAAAAAAAATAGAAAAAAAATATTTTTTTCCCGATTCTTTCTCCAATATTCCTGATAAATACCCACACACCCACATATGGAGAATGGTCGAAAATGCTCGAGTGGATATCGAGATGTCCGACGAAGCACCACTTGGAAGGGCCGAGGCACGGGACGCCCGAGCTGTTGCTCGGGCCGGCACGGGACGCGCATGGGACAGCCCGGGACGGCATGGGACGCCCTCGCTACAGCTCGGGACGGCCAGGTACGCCCGAGACTTGGCTCGGGACGGCCTGGGACGCCCTCGCCATAGCTCGGGACGGCCTGGGACGCCAGAGACTAGGCTCGGGACGGCCTCGGCACAGCTCGGGACGGCCTGGGACGCCCTTGCCACAGCTCGGGACGGCCTGGGACGCCCTTGCCACAGCTCGGGACGGCCTGGGACGCCCGAGACTTTGCTCGGGACGGCCTGGGACGGCCTCGGCACAGCTCGGGACGGCCTGGGACGCCCGAGACTTTGCTCGGGACGGCCTGGGACGCCCGAGACTTGGCTCGGGACGGCCTGGGACGCCCTCGCTACAGCTCGGGACGCCCTGGGACGGCCTCGACACAGCTCGGGACGCCCTGGGACGTCCGAGACTTTGCTCGGGCCGGCCTGGGACGCCCGAGACTTGGCTCGGGACGGCCTGGGACGCCCGAGACTTGGCTCGGGACGGCCTGGGACGCCCGAGACTTGGCTCGGGACGGCCTGGGACGCGCTCGGCACAGCTCGGGACAGGCCGGGACGCCCGAGCCGAGCTTCGGGTCGCACGAAATCTCTTCGTATTCCGACATATTAGAAGCTTCCCATCATGTAGTAGGCCGAGCTTTGCCCTTTGGATGCCCTATGGTGCTTGGCGAGCACTAGGGAACGTGCCAGCACAAGTGCTGTGCACGCTCTGGGGAAGGAGCTCAACCCTCCCCCTTATAGTGCAAAGTTATTGTTTTTCCTATTTTCACAAGGAAACATCAATTTTTTAACCAAGCATACTGGGCCTTTACTCCTTCGTTACTCGTCGGAATCCAGCAAACTTATACTCGTCGGAAAGGTCTTTTCGCAAGGATTTTTTTGATATATTATAATAGCGATTCCGATAAATATTTATTTTTCTATGAATTTTTAAGTGAATAAACACCGGAAAATTCATAAAAAATAGAAAAAAAAATATTTTCCTCCGTTTCTTTTCTCCAATAATTCATAAATAATACCTCAATAGTATTAATGAAGAGAGAGTCGAAGTGGCCCGGGTGGATTTCGAAATGTCCCACGACCCCATAGAATGCACGGGCCAGCCGAGCCAAAAGAATGGGACGCGCACGGGACAGCATTGGTCAGGCTCGGGACGGCACGGGACAGCACGGGACGCGCATGGGACAGCACGGGACGCGAATGGGACGGCCTTGCTAAGGCTCGGGACGGCATGGGACAGCTCGGGACGCGCATGGGACGGCACGGGACGCGCATGGGACGGCCTTGGTGAGGCACGGGACGGCCTTGGTCAGGCTCGGGACGCGCATGGGACGGCACGGGACGGCCTTTGTGAGGCTCGGACGGCACGGGACGCGCATGGGACGGCCTTGGCGAGGCTCGGGACGGCATGGGACAGCACGGGACGGCCTCGGCACAGCTCGGACGGCACGGGACGCGCATGGGACGGCCTCGGCACAGCTCGGACGGCACGGGACGGCCTTGGCGAGGCTCGGGACGGCAAGGGACGGCCTCGGCACAGCTCGGGACGGCACGAGACGCGCATGGGACGGCCTTGGTGAGGCTCGGACGGCACGGGACGCGCATGGGACATCATGGGACGCACATGGGACACCTTATGGGGATCATCAAGGCGTCTTGCACGGGACATTCTTTCCCACGAAGGGCATTTACATGGGACATCTTAGGAGTCGAGAGCCGGCACATGGGACAACGTAGTTCACACGCACGGAACACTTTACTTTCGTTTGGAACGTCGTGGGATCTTTATGTTCCCATTAGCACCGAACCTTTAACATGCTAGGAAGCTATGTTCGATCTTCTCGAAGTGTCGATGGAACTTCGATGGATACACATCCGATCCGATGTTATGATGATGTACTTTCTCCGAGATCGATGTTGGGGCCGTATTCCGATGTCATGATGATGTACTTTCTCCGAGATCGATGTGACGGCCTTGGTAAG
>NW_028238324.1:0-2500 GCF_041429995.1 Eschscholzia californica
CCTAAGAATGTCCCATGCCCCGACCCTTGACGCCTAAGAATGTCCCATGCCGCGACCCTTGATGCCTAAGAATGTCCCATGCCGCGACCTTGCTGGCTCAGGCATCCCAGGATGCGTCCCAGGCCGTCCCGTGCGCGTCCCGTGCCGTCCCATGGCGTCCCGAGCCTTACCAAGGCCGTCCCGTGCGCGTCCCAGGCCGTCCCATGGCGTCCCGAGCCTTACCAAGGCAGTCCCAGGCCGTCCCATGGCGTCCCCTGCTGTCCCATGGCGTCCCGAGCCTTACCAAGGCCGTCCCGTGCGCGTCCCAGGCCGTCCCGTGCGCGTCCCGTGCCGTCCCATGGCGTCCCATGGCGTCCCGAGCCTTACCAAGGCAGTCCCAGGCCGTCCCATGGCGTCCCCAGCTGTCCCATGGCGTCCCGAGCCTTACCAAGCCAGTCCCAGGCCGTCCCATGGCGTCCCCAGCTGTCCCATGGCGTCCCGAGGCATACCAAGGCCGTCCCGAGCCTTACCAAGGCCGTCCCGAGGCATACCAAGGCCGTCCCTTGCGCGTCCCGTGCTGTCCCGTGCCGTCCTGAGCCTTACAAGGCCGTCGCATGCGCGTCCCGTGCCGTCCGAGCCTCACCAAGGCCGTCCCATGCGCGTCTCGTGCCGTCCCATGGCGTCCCGAGCCTTACAAGGCCGACCCACGCCTTACGAAGGTCGTCCCATGCCTTACAAGGCCGTCCCATGCGCGTCCCGTGCCTTACAAGACCGTCCCATGCCTTACGAAGGCCATCCCATGCCTTAGCAAGGCCGACCCATGCCTTACCAAGGCCGAACTATGCCTTACCAAGGCCGTCACATCGATCTCGGAGAAAGTACATCATCATGACATCGGAATACGGCCCCAACATCGATCTCGGAGAAAGTACATCATCATAACATCGGATCGGATGTGTATCCATCGAAGTTCCATCGACACTTCGAGAAGATCGAACATAGCTTCCTAGCATGTTAAAGGTTCGGTGCTAATGGGAACATAAAGATCCCACGACGTTCCAAACGAAAGTAAAGTGTTCCGTGCGTGTGAACTACGTTGTCCCATGTGCCGGCTCTCGACTCCTAAGATGTCCCATGTAAATGCCCTTCGTGGGAAAGAATGTCCCGTGCAAGACGCCTTGATGATCCCCATAAGGTGTCCCATGTGCGTCCCATGATGTCCCATGCGCGTCCCGTGCCGTCCGAGCCTCACCAAGGCCGTCCCATGCGCGTCTCGTGCCGTCCCGAGCTGTGCCGAGGCCGTCCCTTGCCGTCCCGAGCCTCGCCAAGGCCGTCCCGTGCCGTCCGAGCTGTGCCGAGGCCGTCCCATGCGCGTCCCGTGCCGTCCGAGCTGTGCCGAGGCCGTCCCGTGCTGTCCCATGCCGTCCCGAGCCTCGCCAAGGCCGTCCCATGCGCGTCCCGTGCCGTCCGAGCCTCACAAAGGCCGTCCCGTGCCGTCCCATGCGCGTCCCGAGCCTGACCAAGGCCGTCCCGTGCCTCACCAAGGCCGTCCCATGCGCGTCCCGTGCCGTCCCATGCGCGTCCCGAGCTGTCCCATGCCGTCCCGAGCCTTAGCAAGGCCGTCCCATTCGCGTCCCGTGCTGTCCCATGCGCGTCCCGTGCTGTCCCGTGCCGTCCCGAGCCTGACCAATGCTGTCCCGTGCGCGTCCCATTCTTTTGGCTCGGCTGGCCCGTGCATTCTATGGGGTCGTGGGACATTTCGAAATCCACCCGGGCCACTTCGACTCTCTCTTCATTAATACTATTGAGGTATTATTTATGAATTATTGGAGAAAAGAAACGGAGGAAAATATTTTTTTTTCTATTTTTTATGAATTTTCCGGTGTTTATTCACTTAAAAATTCATAGAAAAATAAATATTTATCGGAATCGCTATTATAATATATCAAAAAAATCCTTGCGAAAAGACCTTTCCGACGAGTATAAGTTTGCTGGATTCCGACGAGTAACGAAGGAGTAAAGGCCCAGTATGCTTGGTTAAAAAATTGATGTTTCCTTGTGAAAATAGGAAAAACAATAACTTTGCACTATAAGGGGGAGGGTTGAGCTCCTTCCCCAGAGCGTGCACAGCACTTGTGCTGGCACGTTCCCTAGTGCTCGCCAAGCACCATAGGGCATCCAAAGGGCAAAGCTCGGCCTACTACATGATGGGAAGCTTCTAATATGTCGGAATACGAAGAGATTTCGTGCGACCCGAAGCTCGGCTCGGGCGTCCCGGCCTGTCCCGAGCTGTGCCGAGCGCGTCCCAGGCCGTCCCGAGCCAAGTCTCGGGCGTCCCAGGCCGTCCCGAGCCAAGTCTCGGGCGTCCCAGGCCGTCCCGAGCCAAGTCTCGGGCGTCCCAGGCCGGCCCGAGCAAAGTCTCGGACGTCCCAGGGCGTCCCGAGCTGTGTCGAGGCCGTCCCAGGGCGTCCCGAGCTGTAGCGAGGGCGTCCCAGGCCGTCCCGAGCCAAGTCTCGGGCGT
>NW_028238324.1:32500-35000 GCF_041429995.1 Eschscholzia californica
AAAGATCCCACGACGTTCCAAACGAAAGTAAAGTGTTCCGTGCGTGTGAACTACGTTGTCCCATGTGCCGGCTCTCGACTCCTAAGATGTCCCATGTAAATGCCCTTCGTGGGAAAGAATGTCCCGTGCAAGACGCCTTGATGATCCCCATAAGGTGTCCCATGTGCGTCCCATGATGTCCCATGCGCGTCCCGTGCCGTCCGAGCCTCACCAAGGCCGTCCCATGCGCGTCTCGTGCCGTCCCGAGCTGTGCCGAGGCCGTCCCTTGCCGTCCCGAGCCTCGCCAAGGCCGTCCCGTGCCGTCCGAGCTGTGCCGAGGCCGTCCCATGCGCGTCCCGTGCCGTCCGAGCTGTGCCGAGGCCGTCCCGTGCTGTCCCATGCCGTCCCGAGCCTCGCCAAGGCCGTCCCATGCGCGTCCCGTGCCGTCCGAGCCTCACAAAGGCCGTCCCGTGCCGTCCCATGCGCGTCCCGAGCCTGACCAAGGCCGTCCCGTGCCTCACCAAGGCCGTCCCATGCGCGTCCCGTGCCGTCCCATGCGCGTCCCGAGCTGTCCCATGCCGTCCCGAGCCTTAGCAAGGCCGTCCCATTCGCGTCCCGTGCTGTCCCATGCGCGTCCCGTGCTGTCCCGTGCCGTCCCGAGCCTGACCAATGCTGTCCCGTGCGCGTCCCATTCTTTTGGCTCGGCTGGCCCGTGCATTCTATGGGGTCGTGGGACATTTCGAAATCCACCCGGGCCACTTCGACTCTCTCTTCATTAATACTATTGAGGTATTATTTATGAATTATTGGAGAAAAGAAACGGAGGAAAATATTTTTTTTTCTATTTTTTATGAATTTTCCGGTGTTTATTCACTTAAAAATTCATAGAAAAATAAATATTTATCGGAATCGCTATTATAATATATCAAAAAAATCCTTGCGAAAAGACCTTTCCGACGAGTATAAGTTTGCTGGATTCCGACGAGTAACGAAGGAGTAAAGGCCCAGTATGCTTGGTTAAAAAATTGATGTTTCCTTGTGAAAATAGGAAAAACAATAACTTTGCACTATAAGGGGGAGGGTTGAGCTCCTTCCCCAGAGCGTGCACAGCACTTGTGCTGGCACGTTCCCTAGTGCTCGCCAAGCACCATAGGGCATCCAAAGGGCAAAGCTCGGCCTACTACATGATGGGAAGCTTCTAATATGTCGGAATACGAAGAGATTTCGTGCGACCCGAAGCTCGGCTCGGGCGTCCCGGCCTGTCCCGAGCTGTGCCGAGCGCGTCCCAGGCCGTCCCGAGCCAAGTCTCGGGCGTCCCAGGCCGTCCCGAGCCAAGTCTCGGGCGTCCCAGGCCGTCCCGAGCCAAGTCTCGGGCGTCCCAGGCCGGCCCGAGCAAAGTCTCGGACGTCCCAGGGCGTCCCGAGCTGTGTCGAGGCCGTCCCAGGGCGTCCCGAGCTGTAGCGAGGGCGTCCCAGGCCGTCCCGAGCCAAGTCTCGGGCGTCCCAGGCCGTCCCGAGCAAAGTCTCGGGCGTCCCAGGCCGTCCCGAGCTGTGCCGAGGCCGTCCCAGGCCGTCCCGAGCAAAGTCTCGGGCGTCCCAGGCCGTCCCGAGCTGTGGCAAGGGCGTCCCAGGCCGTCCCGAGCTGTGGCAAGGGCGTCCCAGGCCGTCCCGAGCTGTGCCGAGGCCGTCCCGAGCCTAGTCTCTGGCGTCCCAGGCCGTCCCGAGCTATGGCGAGGGCGTCCCAGGCCGTCCCGAGCCAAGTCTCGGGCGTACCTGGCCGTCCCGAGCTGTAGCGAGGGCGTCCCATGCCGTCCCGGGCTGTCCCATGCGCGTCCCGTGCCGGCCCGAGCAACAGCTCGGGCGTCCCGTGCCTCGGCCCTTCCAAGTGGTGCTTCGTCGGACATCTCGATATCCACTCGAGCATTTTCGACCATTCTCCATATGTGGGTGTGTGGGTATTTATCAGGAATATTGGAGAAAGAATCGGGAAAAAAATATTTTTTTTCTATTTTTTTTGAATTTTTAATTGTTTATTCACTTAAAAATTCATAAAAAAATAAATATTTATCGGAATCGCTATTATTATATATCAAAAGAATCCTTGTGAAAAGACCTTTCCAACGAATGCAAGTTTGTTGGATTTGGACGAGTAACGAAGGAGCAAAGGCCGAGTATGCTTGGTTAAAAATTTGATGTTTCCTTGTGAAAATAGGGAAAACAATAACTTTGCACTATATAGGGGAGGGGTGAGCTCCCTCCCCAGGCCGTGCACAGCCCTTGGGCTGGCAGGTGCCTTGGCCCTTGGGATGCAACATAAGGCATCCCAAGGGCAAAGCTCGGCACGGGGGTGGATGGGAAGCTTCCAAGAGTTGCCCAACTCATCCCCGACGTGGGAAATCGAAGAGGCGGCTGGGGGGGCCCGGGGGGGCACCACGGGCAAAAAATCAAAAACTCCCCAGCCTATGCCGGACACTTGGGGAAGCATCCCCGAAGGTGTCCGGGCTGCTGGGGGGCCCGGGGGG
>NW_028238325.1:25000-30000 GCF_041429995.1 Eschscholzia californica
GAGACTGGATCGCACGACCCCATCAAAAGATTGAACTATCAACAAATAAAAAAAGCATTTTATGGTCAATTATGAACATAAAAATGAACAGATCAAATGAAATATAGAAGAAATTCCCAGATAAATATAGAAAATCTATAGACCTTTTTTTCTTTATTTTATCTATTTTTTCATTCATAGAAGGTCTCTTGTGTCACAGCAAATCCAACGAAGACATCATTTTCATAAAGTAAAAAACCAAACTTATGGGACGTGGATAAATAGATCTATTTATCCACGATCCAATTATATTTGTTCAATGCCCTATTGTCAATATGAACGTTGAAAAAAAAAAAAAAAAAATAAGAAATTAAATTGAAATAAAAAAATAAGGAAGGAGTAGGAAAAATCTCGGGTTTATTTAATATAACTAAAGGTAAATAAGCAAACTTGACTCCTTGTTTCTTGGTGGAATCCCAACAAAAACCATCCGATTGAGAATAATCCCATAATTTTTTGGATCCTATTATTTTATTTCATCTATTGACTCAATCCTTTTTCTATCCGTCTCATATCACGAAAAGGTATTTTTATCGTTATTTCTAGAATATCGGATTATAATTATATGAGAGCGATACATATAGTAAATAGGTATAAATAGAGCAAGAAAAAGAGTGAATAATGAAAAAAAAAAAAATTCAACAAAGTTAGCATATGGGCGACCCCCTCTTTCTTTTTCTTTTTTCATTAATTTTAGTTCGTTTGATTAACGCGAAGTTCTTTAAATACCTCTGCCCTCTTTGAAATATCATAAACGGTTCCTGTGGGTTGAGCACCTTTTTCAAGGAAATATAGAATAGCGGGAACATTTGAATAAGTTTGATTCTTTATCGGATCGTAAAAACCCACTTTACGAAGATCTCTTCCTTCTCTTCGGGATCGAACATCAATTGCAACGATTCGATAGATGGCTCATTGGGATAGATGTAGATGAACAATGCCCCCCCTAGAAACGTATAGGAGGTTTTCTCCTCGTACGGCTCGAGAAAGAATGATTCGAATTTGTGTATATAATGTCAAATAGATCAATAAAATCCTCAAATTCATTAAACTATGATTTCATTCGTTTTTTTTTCTTCCTTCCCGAAAAAGAAAAAAATCATTCGTACTCATAACTCAAGTTCTATAATTATCAAAGAGCTCAAAGGAAAATCCTTAGGCCTAGGAATTTTCTTTATTGAGCTGTCTCTAACCCCCTTTCTTGGTCTCATTTAGAATCCATTTTTTATTCCTCATTCTGACCCAATTATTGTAGTAAGACAATTGAAAATGGTGTTTTCTTGTTCCGGGATCTTTTATCTTTGCTTTGAATCATTGGGTTTAGACATTACTTCGGTGATCTTTAATCGTTTCAAAATGGCAGCAACATACCTTTTGTGATTTCTTTCTAGCGAAGAATCATATGAACGATTGATTCCCGTGCGATACACTTTTGTTTTGATCGAAATAGTTTTCTCAATTCCAAGAAAATTTCCTTTGTTTATTTGAAACTTTTGTTCGAATTGGGTCCTTTCTATTTCTAATTCGAAGATATATTTACGAAGTTGTTCCAACTTATTAATTGACACTAACCCTAGATCCTTGCCCTTGAGAAATGAATCAATACTTTCTGCTCGAGCTCCATCATGTACTATTTACAACCCAACAAAATAGGGGTTGTTCTAGTGGAACAGAACAAACTATGTCGAGCCAAGAGCACCTTCATTTCTATATAAAATGGTGGGTGTAAGAATCCACAGCCGATCATGTCCTTCAAGTCGCACGTTGCTTTCTACCACATCGTTTTAAACGAAGTTTTACCATAACATTCCTCTAGTTTGGAACCGGTATGGAATTGATTCAATATGGAATCATGAATAGTCATTGGCTCAATTGGTACATAGTAATCTACACTTTATACTTTGTTTTTCTATATAGAAAGGTAATTATTTATCTGGAGAAGTCTCAGCAAGGATTCACTTTAATTAACCGCCTATTTTATTGTATGAATGAAAAAATTCATTTATCAAAGAACACGAATAAACAAGTTCTTCTTTAATCTGCATCTTCAACAGATTGTTCAAGACGATCAATTAAAGAAAACAAAAGAAGGGTCTTTAATTAGATTCCCAATCCCGCAACAAAATGAATAAATTAATATAATATTAAGTATTAACCAAATAAACTAGTCCAATGAACTGGAAAGGCCGTAAGTTAATCGATAGAATAAATTAATCAACCTCACACTTCTTCGAGTACCAAGGGCTCATAAAGAATCATTAAAAGGGTTTAATTTAACCAATTTCCTACTTCGATATCATTATTATTTTTTATTATTTTTTGAATAAAGTTTTCCAGTAAAGATCAAATTGGATTTCGAAATCAATCAAAAGGTTATCACAATCATATCATAACGAGTCGATAAAAATGTTTATCAGATATCTCATTGATTAAAGTAAAGAGAGCAAAATTTGATCATCATAAAAGAAATATATGTTTCTTTTTCAATTGAATCATCAATGATTCAAACTAGAACTAGATAGATAAATTGAGAAACAAATCCAATTGATTTCTTTTTTTTGTAGGGAGGGGTGAGATAGAGATAGAAAATACTCGTGTAAGGTAAGGTTTAGGGCGTTAGTTTTTAATCTGATTGAGAAAATAAAAATCGGAAGAATACGATCTTTCCATATTCATCAGATAAACCGAACAATTGTCACTGGAGGGAGTCGCGGGATCACAGATCTTTTTCATCAAAATCGAAATGTCACTGACATAGAACAATAACAATGTATACAATACATATACTATCGGCATTGGTTAATTTTCTATATATTTTTGTTTTTGACTTCAAGGTCAAGAATCTTTTCATTGATTTACAATTAATCATTAGAACCAGCTACTAAATACAAAAATTAGGTTCAAAGAAAATACACCTGTTACATATTGAACTTTTTTTGTTAATGAGATCCGGCAGACAGACAAAGATAAACGAGTCCAGATCAATCCGTTGTTGCTATTTTTTTTTAGGCCAACCCAGTCTTAGAAGCCTTCTTACTCTTAATCCCAGTCCTGGAATTGAAATTCCATCAGTACCAAAAACTCCCTCTTATTTAGAATGTTTAGAATTCCGGATCCATAGAGAATTAGTAATTGGACTACCCTATTTACTTTAGATATAGGGAATATCTAAGATTTTCTTTTGCATTTCCATAAAAAATGCGTCATTGATAATTTCAGTAGATATAGGCCATAAAGTTTTTCTAAGTAATTATGAATATGAGCGAGACGGGTAGACGCTGAACGGCTCATCCTATTTTTGATTTTGAATTCAACCATTAATATTAATCTATTTCTCAGCCTAGTCGGCTCACAAATGGATTTAGTTCCATCTGCATGTCATTTACGCTGGATTGGTTTGTGAGAAAAAAGGAAAGATATGATTCAGAAAAGAATCAATAGAAATCAGAAACAAGGATCACATTATATTCATATTCAACATTACATTCTTAAACTAAAGAGACGATTGTTAAAGAGAAAAATCTTTATTCTGATAGAATCGGACTGCTCTGGGACGGAAGGATTCGAACCTCCGAGTCGCGGGACCAAAACCCGTTGCCTTACCACTTGGCCACGCCCCATTTATATTTCTATTTGACACTAATAAACACTAATATCGGTATTGTTTATTCGTCAATTCCCACCCAAATATCTATGGAATAGGTTAGATTGTTGCTAGGATTTGACCCGTGTAGTTGTAGAATTCAACTGAATTTATTGATCATTACATATAATTCAATTAAGATATTGTATGAAAGTATGACTCCTTCTATTCTCGTTTGAGAACTGAAGGATTTTTGATTGGGTAAGTAAAAGAAAAAGAAGAATTTTGGTCTACCTTACTTTCTTCATTTTTTCCCTTCTATCAATAACTCAATCAAAATGCAATTATCTCCAAGAAGGAAATGTTTGTTATGCTGAATATCTTTAGTTTGATCTGTATCTGTCTTAATTCTGCCCTTCATTCGAGTAGTTTTTTCTTCGCCAAATTGCCTGAGGCTTACGCTTTTTTCAATCCAATCGTAGATGTTATGCCGGTCATACCTGTGCTCTTTCTTCTCTTAGCCCTTGTTTGGCAAGCTGCTGTAAGTTTTCGATGAGATCTTTACTACTGTCCTAAAAACATTCATGATTTTTTCGATAAAAAAAGACTCTAACAATTGATAAGATCAGCTAAGTTTTACATTATCAACCCTTGATTCAAACATTTAAATTCTTGGATAGTCATGATGAATCTGGATCACCTCATTTCCTCATTCTGATCTTCTACTTCCATTTAACAAGGACCCTATTAAATTTAGGGTCCCCCATAATCAAAATATCGAATTAGGTCATGAAAGATAATTTTGGTAACGAAAGAATCTTATTACATTACAAATAAATTTCTGAAAATTCCTTTCTTTTCTAGAAACCACTTCATTTCTTGGTGTCAAAATAGGATATGTGGTATAAAAATGGATAATCTATTCCCTTTTTTCCAAAAATGATCTTGGAGATTTTGTAATGCTTACTCTCAAACTCTTCGTTTACACAGTAGTGATATTCTTTGTTTCTCTCTTCATCTTCGGATTCCTATCTAATGATCCAGGACGTAATCCTGGACGTGAGGAATAAAAAAATAAAGCTTTTTCGTTTTCCTTGCTTGTTGATTTCTTCATTTTCTTATGATTCTTTTGATTCCAGACATTTAACTATGATAAAATCAGAGAAAATGAAAGGGTCTCAGTATTTTTTTGAATTCGAAAGAAAAATAGAAAGTCATCAGAGGAAACGGAAAGAGAGGGATTCGAACCCTCGGTACAAATAACTCGTACAACGGATTAGCAATCCGCCGCTTTAGTCCACTCAGCCATCTCTCCCAATTAAAAAAAGTATTTCTTTATTCTTTCTTTATTTTTATAGATAGAAAGAAATTGGATTAG
>NW_028238325.1:35000-36300 GCF_041429995.1 Eschscholzia californica
GCAAATTCAAGGCAATAAAATAAGAAAAAACTGTCAAATTTCTAGGATTAAACAAAAGGATTCGCAAATAAAAGTGCTAATGCCACGACCAGCCCATAAATTGTTAAAGCTTCCATAAAAGCCAGACTAAGCAACAAAGTACCTCGTATTTTACCCTCTGCCTCTGGTTGTCTCGCGATACCCTCTACGGCTTGTCCCGCAGCAGTACCTTGACCAACTCCGGGTCCAATAGAAGCAAGCCCTACGGCCAATCCAGCAGCAATAACGGAAGCGGCAGAAATCAGTGGATTCATGGTAAGCTCCTCGCACCAAAATAAAGAAATGGTTAATGATACAATCAACCAATGAATTATTACTTACCTAAGATATATCCAATTGAAGTAACTAAGAACTTTGAATTGAAGTAATGATATTATTGAATCATCAGAACGACTTCTATATCTCGTTTTTAGTTCCCACCCATGGAGTCTTTATCAATCCCTACGGCTCTAGTCCTTCCATTTCGTCTGTGATGAATGAATAAACAGATGAAATGGGAGGACTTTTCTATTGGGATTCTCATCTAAATTCACAGTGGGATCGTAAAGGAAATAAGATCTATGAATAGTTCATAATATAACTAGTCAATATATAATATCACATATACATATGTTTCTTACATAGCGTAAACCAACTATTCCCATCTTATATACATTACATCCGGATTCGAGAATCCCCCTTTGAAACATACACAAGAGTTGGCTTATAGCCATTATATATGCCTAATTCGACCTCCTAACCTATTTTTTTCTCATCTGTAAATTATTCTTTGCCTTTTCTTTATCATTATCCCGCATGAATCCAAATAGACGGATTCATTAGCCTAAATCATTACATATCAATACAATATCAGAATTTGATTGATCTAATTGCATGCAATTAATTAGAATTTCTTTCAATCGTTGAATTAACTCAAATGAAATGGCAATCGTTCTATAGAATATAGAACATCGTTTTTTTGTTTAATCGCACATCGGAACCAAATAGCATAACAATTTTTATTCAAAGCAGGAATCGTAATATCGTAATTGAATGAACAAATCGAAATAGAATATTCATTGGGGGTATGACATAAATGGGCCGGGAATCTTAGGAAAAAGATCTTTTAGATCTCTTTTTTTTACAATTCCTGAATATCAATCATATCGGAATCTTTTTTGCTACTACTCTAGATTGTATCTACCATATTTGTATATATTATGTTCCCAAAATAGCTTATGCTTATCTTGAGTCGCCCATACATTTAGGCTAAAAAAAGACT
>NW_028238326.1:32500-36230 GCF_041429995.1 Eschscholzia californica
ACCTGTGACTGCAGAAGATTCTATTGAAAACGAATCCTAATGATTCATTGGGTGGGATGGCGGAAAGAACCAGGAATCAATTCATTTAGAGGTCATGGGCTGACCTGACCCTACGTATGAAAGAGATATTGAAAGAGTCCATATTCGCCCGCGAAAGCCTTATTGGATTGCTAAGTTTTGAGGGATTCAATAAGGGTCAAAATAAAGATTCGTTATAGTTCTAAAAATCGATTTTCATAAAAATATATGTCTAGTTGTATATAAATCCAAGACATTAAAATTTTTACGTGACAGATTCGATCTCAAAAAATCCCATGATTCAGTGTATTATTAATTCACTACATATTTGTAATAGTAATGAATCGTTTCATTCGCGAGGAGCTGGATGAGAAGAAACTCTCATGTCCGGTTCTGCAGTAGAGATGGCATTGAGAAACAACCATCAACTATAACCCCAAAAGAACCAGATTCCGTAAACAACATAGAGGAAGAATGAAGGGAATATCTTATCGAGGCAATCATATTAGTTTCGGTAGATATGCTCTTCAGGCACTTGAACCCGCTTGGATCACATCTAGACAAATAGAAGCAGGGAGACGAGCAATGACACGATATGCGCGTCGTGGTGGAAAAATATGGGTACGTCTATTTCCAGACAAGCCTGTTACAGTAAGACCTACGGAAACGCGTATGGGTTCGGGGAAAGGATCTCCCGAATATTGGGTATCGGTCGTTAAACCGGGTCGAATACTTTATGAAATGGGTTGAGTATCAGAAATTGTAGCCAGAGAAGCTATTTCAATCGCTGCGTCAAAATGCCTATACGAACCCAATTCCTTATTGCGGAATAGGGATGTGCAACCAAAGGAAAGGGGTTTTTGTGATAAAAAACAACCGCAGATTTTTGTTTCTTGGACAAACAATATTTCTTTTTTTCCTTTGCCCTTTCTTTGCATTGAAAGAAAAGATAAAAAAAAAATGATATGATTCAACCTCAGACCCATTTAAATGTAGCGGACAACAGCGGGGCTCGAGAATTGATGTGTATTCGAATCATAGGAGCTAGTAATCGCCGTTATGCTCATATTGGTGACGTTATTGTTGCTGTAATCAAAGAAGCAGTGCCCAATATGCCTCTAGAAAGATCAGAGGTGATCAGAGCTGTAATTGTACGTACATGTAAAGAACTTAAACGTGACAACGGTATGATAATACGATATGATGACAATGCTGCAGTTGTCATTGATCAAGAAGGAAATCCAAAAGGAACTCGAGTTTTGGTGCGATAGCTCGGGAATTGAGACAGTTGAATTTTACTAAAATAGTCTCATTAGCCCCCGAGGTATTATAAATACTAATAGACGAGACCATAATATAGTAGGTCTCGGAAATAGATTAAATTAATTTAGTAGATTGTGTATCACGTATATCCCTTAAGAATTCATAAAAAAAAAAAAGAGCATGTTGATTATATCAAAACTCGGAGGCACCGATAATTATAGTTCATCATGGGTAGGGACACTATTGCCGACATAATAACTTCTATACGAAATGCTGACATGGATAAAAAAGGAACGGTTCGAATAGCATCTACTAATATCACCGAAAGCATTGTGAAAATACTTCTACGAGAAGGCTTTATCGAAAACGTGAGAAAACATCGAGAAAGCAACAAATATTTTTTGGGTTTCAACCCTGCGACATAGAAGAAATAGAAAAGGACCATATAGAACTATTTTTAAACGTATCAGCCGGCCCGGTCTACGAATCTATTCTAACTATCAACGAATCCCTAGGATTTTAGGAGGAATGGGGATTGTAATTCTTTCTACTTCTCGAGGTATAATGACAGACCGAGAGGCTCGACTAGAAGGAATCGGAGGAGAAATTTTGTGTTATATATGGTGACCCTTCTAGTATCCGAATTGACTCGGTAACTTCCTATTTGTGAAAAAAAATAAATAAAAAAAAAGAGGAAGGCTGGTTGTCTAATATCACTCCTCCTCCATTAGTTGATACTTCAAGGGGGTTACCTGGAATGAAAGAACAAAAATTGACTCATGAAGGTTTAATTACTGAATCACTTCCCAATGGTATGTTCCGGGTTCGTTTAGATAATGAAGATCTGATTCTAGGTTATGTCTCAGGGAAAGATCCGACGTAGTTTTATACGGATACTACCAGGAGATAGAGTCAAAATCGAAGTAAGTCGTTATGATTCAACCCGGGGACGTATAATTTATAGACTCCGCAACAAAGATTCGAATGATTAGGTGTCTTTTTCAACATGACTTTCGTGGGGATACAACTCGAGGTTCAAAATTTCAAGAGACTTATTTTCTTCCAAGGAGTAGATTCGGAATTAAGGTAAGGAATGACAAATATGAAAATAAGGGCCTCCGTTCGTAAAATTTGTGAAAATGTCGACTGATCCGTAGGCGGGACGAATTATAGTAATTTGTTCCAACCCGAGACATAAACAGAGACAAGGATAATCCTTTTAAAAAAGGACTCGCTAAAGGACCAAATGTACAAATTAAATAAAGGATCTGTTTTAACCTGAAATGGATATATCCGTATATCTCTGACTCATATTTATGAGATGATAAAATATGGCAAAACCTATACCAAGAGGTGGTTCACGTAGGAATGGGCGTATTGGTTCACGTAAGAATGGACGTAGAATACCAAAAGGTGTTATTCATGTTCAAGCAAGTTTCAACAATACCATTGTAACGGTTACAGATGTACGGGGTCGGGTAGTTTCTTGGTCCTCCGCCGGGACGTGTGGATTCAGGGGCACAAGAAGAGGGACACCGTTTTGCTGCTCAAACCGCGGCAGGAAATGCTATTCGTACAGTAGTAGATCAGGGTATGCAACGAGCAGAAGTCATGATAAAAGGTCCTGGTCTCGGAAGAGATGCAGCATTACGAGCCATTCGTAGAAGTGGTATACTCTTAAGTTTTGTACGGGACGTAACCCCTATGCCACATAATGGATGTAGACCCCCTAAAAAAAGACGTGTGTAGAAATAAGAATTGAACAGATTTCAAGAGAAATAAATGATTCAATGATCTGATCAATAACTATGCTTCGAGAGGAAGTAGCAGTATCTACTCGGACACTACAGTGGAAGTGTGTTGAATCAAGAGCAGACAGTAAGCGCCTTTATTATGGCCGTTTTATTCTGTCTCCGCTTATGAGAGGTCAAGCCGATACAATAGGCATCGCGATGCGAAGGCTTTGCTTGGAGAAATAGAAGGAACATGTATCACACGTGCAAAATCTGAGAAGATACCACATGAATATTCTACCATAGTAGGTATTGAAGAATCCGTACATGAAATTTTAATGAATTTGAAAGAAATTGTATTGAGAAGTAATCTGTATGGAACTCACGACGCATCCATTTGCGTCAAGGGTCCTGGATACGTAACTGCTCAAGACATCATCTCACCGCCTTCTGTGGAAATCGTTGATACTACACAGCATATAGCTAGCCTAACGGAACCTATCGATTTGTGTATTGGATTACAAATCGAAAGGAATCGCGGATATCGTATGAAAACACCAAATAACGCCCAAGGTGAAAGTTTTCCTATAGATGCTGTATTCATGCCTGTTCGAATGCGAATCATAGTATTCATTCTTATGGAATGGAAATGAAAAACAAGAAATACTTTTTCTAGAAATCTGGACGAATGGAAGTTTAACTCCTAAAGAAGCACT
>NW_028238327.1:12500-17500 GCF_041429995.1 Eschscholzia californica
CCAATGGTATGGACGAATCCGTTGCTTCATCCAAATGTGTAAAAGATTCTAGCCGCACTTAAAAGCCGAGTACTCTACCGTTGAGTTAGCAACCCGAATAATGTAATTATGGTTACGGTGTTAGATACGACAAAAATAAAAATAAATACGAAAGAGACTGGATCGCACGACCCCATCAAAAGATTGAACTATCAACAAATAAAAAAAGCATTTTATGGTCAATTATGAACATAAAAATGAACAGATCAAATGAAATATAGAAGAAATTCCCAGATAAATATAGAAAATCTATAGACCTTTTTTTCTTTATTTTATCTATTTTTTCATTCATAGAAGGTCTCTTGTGTCACAGCAAATCCAACGAAGACATCATTTTCATAAAGTAAAAAACCAAACTTATGGGACGTGGATAAATAGATCTATTTATCCACGATCCAATTATATTTGTTCAATGCCCTATTGTCAATATGAACGTTGAAAAAAAAAAAAAAAAAATAAGAAATTAAATTGAAATAAAAAAATAAGGAAGGAGTAGGAAAAATCTCGGGTTTATTTAATATAACTAAAGGTAAATAAGCAAACTTGACTCCTTGTTTCTTGGTGGAATCCCAACAAAAACCATCCGATTGAGAATAATCCCATAATTTTTTGGATCCTATTATTTTATTTCATCTATTGACTCAATCCTTTTTCTATCCGTCTCATATCACGAAAAGGTATTTTTATCGTTATTTCTAGAATATCGGATTATAATTATATGAGAGCGATACATATAGTAAATAGGTATAAATAGAGCAAGAAAAAGAGTGAATAATGAAAAAAAAAAAAATTCAACAAAGTTAGCATATGGGCGACCCCCTCTTTCTTTTTCTTTTTTCATTAATTTTAGTTCGTTTGATTAACGCGAAGTTCTTTAAATACCTCTGCCCTCTTTGAAATATCATAAACGGTTCCTGTGGGTTGAGCACCTTTTTCAAGGAAATATAGAATAGCGGGAACATTTGAATAAGTTTGATTCTTTATCGGATCGTAAAAACCCACTTTACGAAGATCTCTTCCTTCTCTTCGGGATCGAACATCAATTGCAACGATTCGATAGATGGCTCATTGGGATAGATGTAGATGAACAATGCCCCCCCTAGAAACGTATAGGAGGTTTTCTCCTCGTACGGCTCGAGAAAGAATGATTCGAATTTGTGTATATAATGTCAAATAGATCAATAAAATCCTCAAATTCATTAAACTATGATTTCATTCGTTTTTTTTTCTTCCTTCCCGAAAAAGAAAAAAATCATTCGTACTCATAACTCAAGTTCTATAATTATCAAAGAGCTCAAAGGAAAATCCTTAGGCCTAGGAATTTTCTTTATTGAGCTGTCTCTAACCCCCTTTCTTGGTCTCATTTAGAATCCATTTTTTATTCCTCATTCTGACCCAATTATTGTAGTAAGACAATTGAAAATGGTGTTTTCTTGTTCCGGGATCTTTTATCTTTGCTTTGAATCATTGGGTTTAGACATTACTTCGGTGATCTTTAATCGTTTCAAAATGGCAGCAACATACCTTTTGTGATTTCTTTCTAGCGAAGAATCATATGAACGATTGATTCCCGTGCGATACACTTTTGTTTTGATCGAAATAGTTTTCTCAATTCCAAGAAAATTTCCTTTGTTTATTTGAAACTTTTGTTCGAATTGGGTCCTTTCTATTTCTAATTCGAAGATATATTTACGAAGTTGTTCCAACTTATTAATTGACACTAACCCTAGATCCTTGCCCTTGAGAAATGAATCAATACTTTCTGCTCGAGCTCCATCATGTACTATTTACAACCCAACAAAATAGGGGTTGTTCTAGTGGAACAGAACAAACTATGTCGAGCCAAGAGCACCTTCATTTCTATATAAAATGGTGGGTGTAAGAATCCACAGCCGATCATGTCCTTCAAGTCGCACGTTGCTTTCTACCACATCGTTTTAAACGAAGTTTTACCATAACATTCCTCTAGTTTGGAACCGGTATGGAATTGATTCAATATGGAATCATGAATAGTCATTGGCTCAATTGGTACATAGTAATCTACACTTTATACTTTGTTTTTCTATATAGAAAGGTAATTATTTATCTGGAGAAGTCTCAGCAAGGATTCACTTTAATTAACCGCCTATTTTATTGTATGAATGAAAAAATTCATTTATCAAAGAACACGAATAAACAAGTTCTTCTTTAATCTGCATCTTCAACAGATTGTTCAAGACGATCAATTAAAGAAAACAAAAGAAGGGTCTTTAATTAGATTCCCAATCCCGCAACAAAATGAATAAATTAATATAATATTAAGTATTAACCAAATAAACTAGTCCAATGAACTGGAAAGGCCGTAAGTTAATCGATAGAATAAATTAATCAACCTCACACTTCTTCGAGTACCAAGGGCTCATAAAGAATCATTAAAAGGGTTTAATTTAACCAATTTCCTACTTCGATATCATTATTATTTTTTATTATTTTTTGAATAAAGTTTTCCAGTAAAGATCAAATTGGATTTCGAAATCAATCAAAAGGTTATCACAATCATATCATAACGAGTCGATAAAAATGTTTATCAGATATCTCATTGATTAAAGTAAAGAGAGCAAAATTTGATCATCATAAAAGAAATATATGTTTCTTTTTCAATTGAATCATCAATGATTCAAACTAGAACTAGATAGATAAATTGAGAAACAAATCCAATTGATTTCTTTTTTTTGTAGGGAGGGGTGAGATAGAGATAGAAAATACTCGTGTAAGGTAAGGTTTAGGGCGTTAGTTTTTAATCTGATTGAGAAAATAAAAATCGGAAGAATACGATCTTTCCATATTCATCAGATAAACCGAACAATTGTCACTGGAGGGAGTCGCGGGATCACAGATCTTTTTCATCAAAATCGAAATGTCACTGACATAGAACAATAACAATGTATACAATACATATACTATCGGCATTGGTTAATTTTCTATATATTTTTGTTTTTGACTTCAAGGTCAAGAATCTTTTCATTGATTTACAATTAATCATTAGAACCAGCTACTAAATACAAAAATTAGGTTCAAAGAAAATACACCTGTTACATATTGAACTTTTTTTGTTAATGAGATCCGGCAGACAGACAAAGATAAACGAGTCCAGATCAATCCGTTGTTGCTATTTTTTTTTAGGCCAACCCAGTCTTAGAAGCCTTCTTACTCTTAATCCCAGTCCTGGAATTGAGTCCTGGAATTGAAATTCCATCAGTACCAAAAACTCCCTCTTATTTAGAATGTTTAGAATTCCGGAATCCATAGAGAATTAGTAATTGGACTACCCTATTTACTTTAGATATAGGGAATATCTAAGATTTTCTTTTGCATTTCCATAAAAAATGCGTCATTGATAATTTCAGTAGATATAGGCCATAAAGTTTTTCTAAGTAATTATGAATATGAGCGAGACGGGTAGACGCTGAACGGCTCATCCTATTTTTGATTTTGAATTCAACCTTTAATATTAATCTATTTCTCAGCCTAGTCGGCTCACAAATGGATTTAGTTCCATCTGCATGTCATTTACGCTGATTGGTTTGTGAGAAAAAAGGAAAGATATGATTCAGAAAAGAATCAATAGAAATCAGAAACAAGGATCACATTATATTCATATTCAACATTACATTCTTAAACTAAAGAGACGATTGTTAAAGAGAAAAATCTTTATTCTGATAGAATCGGACTGCTCTGGACGGAAGGATTCGAACCTCCGAGTCGCGGGACCAAAACCCGTTGCCTTACCACTGGCCACGCCCCATTTATATTTCTATTTGGACACTAATAAACACTAATATCGGTATTGTTTATTCGTCAATTCCCACCCAAATATCTATGGAATAGGTTAGATTGTTGCTAGGATTTGACCCGTGTAGTTGTAGAATTCAACTGAATTTATTGATCATTACATATAATTCAATTAAGATATTGTATGAAAGTATGACTCCTTCTATTCTCGTTTGAGAACAGAAGGATTTTTGATTGGGTAAGGTAAAAGAAAAAGAAGAATTTTGGTCTACCTTACTTTCTTCATTTTTTCCCTTCTATCAATAACTCAATCAAAATGCAATTATCTCCAAGAAGGAAATGTTTGTTATGCTGAATATCTTTAGTTTGATCTGTATCTGTCTTAATTCTGCCCTTCATTCGAGTAGTTTTTTCTTCGCCAAATTGCCTGAGGCTTACGCTTTTTTCAATCCAATCGTAGATGTTATGCCGGTCATACCTGTGCTCTTTCTTCTCTTAGCCTTGTTTGGCAAGCTGCTGTAAGTTTTCGATGAGATCTTTACTACTGTCCTAAAAACATTCATGATTTTTTCGATAAAAAAAGACTCTAACAATTGATAAGATCAGCTAAGTTTTACATTATCAACCCTTGATTCAAACATTTAAATTCTTGGATAGTCATGATGAATCTGGATCACCTCATTTCCTCATTCTGATCTTCTACTTCCATTTAACAAGGACCCTATTAAATTTAGGGTCCCCCATAATCAAAATATCGAATTAGGTCATGAAAGATAATTTTGGTAACGAAAGAATCTTATTACATTACAAATAAATTTCTGAAAATTCCTTTCTTTTCTAGAAACCACTTCATTTCTTGGTGTCAAAATAGGATATGTGGTATAAAAATGGATAATCTATTCCCTTTTTTCCAAAAATGATCTTGGAGATTTTGTAATGCTTACTCTCAAACTCTTCGTTTACACAGTAGTGATATTCTTTGTTTCTCTCTTCATCTTCGGATTCCTATCTAATGATCCAGGACGTAATCCTGGACGTGAGGAATAAAAAAATAAAGCTTTTCGTTTTCCTTGCTTGTTGATTCTTCATTTTCTTATGATTCTTTTGATTCCAGACATTTAACTATGATAAAATCAGAGAAAATGAAAGGGTCTCAGTATTTTTTTGAATTCGAAAGAAAAATAGAAAGT
>NW_028238327.1:22500-27500 GCF_041429995.1 Eschscholzia californica
AAACCAAAAAGGTTTCAATTGGAGTAAGAACGGGAAGAAAGAAAGCGAGTGGGTCTGCTAATTCCTCATCCTCAAATCAGTCCTTCCCGCGGGATATTGTCTCAACGAATAAGTGATTGTAGGAGTGAAATCTTGATATAATTCAAAAAAATAAGTGGCAAATTCAAGGCAATAAAATAAGAAAAAACTGTCAAATTTCTAGGATTAAACAAAAGGATTCGCAAATAAAAGTGCTAATGCCACGACCAGCCCATAAATTGTTAAAGCTTCCATAAAAGCCAGACTAAGCAACAAAGTACCTCGTATTTTACCCTCTGCCTCTGGTTGTCTCGCGATACCCTCTACGGCTTGTCCCGCAGCAGTACCTTGACCAACTCCGGGTCCAATAGAAGCAAGCCCTACGGCCAATCCAGCAGCAATAACGGAAGCGGCAGAAATCAGTGGATTCATGGTAAGCTCCTCGCACCAAAATAAAGAAATGGTTAATGATACAATCAACCAATGAATTATTACTTACCTAAGATATATCCAATTGAAGTAACTAAGAACTTTGAATTGAAGTAATGATATTATTGAATCATCAGAACGACTTCTATATCTCGTTTTTAGTTCCCACCCATGGAGTCTTTATCAATCCCTACGGCTCTAGTCCTTCCATTTCGTCTGTGATGAATGAATAAACAGATGAAATGGGAGGACTTTTCTATTGGGATTCTCATCTAAATTCACAGTGGGATCGTAAAGGAAATAAGATCTATGAATAGTTCATAATATAACTAGTCAATATATAATATCACATATACATATGTTTCTTACATAGCGTAAACCAACTATTCCCATCTTATATACATTACATCCGGATTCGAGAATCCCCCTTTGAAACATACACAAGAGTTGGCTTATAGCCATTATATATGCCTAATTCGACCTCCTAACCTATTTTTTTCTCATCTGTAAATTATTCTTTGCCTTTTCTTTATCATTATCCCGCATGAATCCAAATAGACGGATTCATTAGCCTAAATCATTACATATCAATACAATATCAGAATTTGATTGATCTAATTGCATGCAATTAATTAGAATTTCTTTCAATCGTTGAATTAACTCAAATGAAATGGCAATCGTTCTATAGAATATAGAACATCGTTTTTTTGTTTAATCGCACATCGGAACCAAATAGCATAACAATTTTTATTCAAAGCAGGAATCGTAATATCGTAATTGAATGAACAAATCGAAATAGAATATTCATTGGGGGTATGACATAAATGGGCCGGGAATCTTAGGAAAAAGATCTTTTAGATCTCTTTTTTTTACAATTCCTGAATATCAATCATATCGGAATCTTTTTTGCTACTACTCTAGATTGTATCTACCATATTTGTATATATTATGTTCCCAAAATAGCTTATGCTTATCTTGAGTCGCCCATACATTTAGGCTAAAAAAAGACTAAGACTCTTTTGAAAGCTAGTCAATGATGACCCTCCATGGATTCACCTATATAAGCCGCGGCTAAAGTTGCAAAAATAAGAGCTTGAATACCACTTGTAAATAATCCAAGGAACATGACAGGTATAGGAACCACTGAAGGTACTAAAGAAACAAGAACAACAACTACTAATTCATCAGCCAATATATTCCCGAAAAGTCGAAAACTAAGTGATAAGGGTTTTGTGAAATCTTCTAGGATGTTAATTGGTAAAAGTATTGGAGTTGGTTGAATGTATTTACCGAAATAACCCAATCCTTTTTTGGTAAGACCCGCATAGAAATATGCCACGGACGTAGGTAAAGCTAAAGCAACAGTAGTATTTATATCATTTGTGGGTGCGGCTAACTCCCCGTGAGGTAACTGTATGATTTTCCGAGGTAAAAGAGCCCCTGACCAGTTAGAAACAAAAATAAATAGGAACATAGTTCCAATAAAGGGAACCCAAGGACCATATTCTTCTCCAATCTGGGTTTTGCTCAAGTCTCGAATGAATTCAAGGACATATTCGAAGAAATTCTGACTGTCGGTCGGAATGGTTTGTGGATTCCGAACAGCTATAGTCGCTGAACCTAATAAGATGGCAATTACGACCCACGAAGTAATAAGTACTTGGGCATGGACTTGGAAACCGCCTATTTGCCAATAGAAATGTTGGCCTACTTCCACGCTGGATATATCGTATAAGCCTTTTAGCGTGTTGATGGAACATGGTAGAACATTCATATTGCCCTCTGACAGAAATAGAACTTAAAAAGGAATTATTTTGATTCCACTATCTCTTTCTCAACTCGTCTACTTGAATCATATATTTCAGTTCGGATACCAAGTAATCACATAATATCCCCAGTTATTTTTATCTCTTTTTTGATATTCAGAAATAGTAACCGATTCAATATCAATAAATCTATGGAGTTCCCGAAGTAATTGACTTATCTTATTATTAATCAACGATTTGTTATATAGCTAGAACGGCCCTCACAAATTGCGAATACTAATTTGTTAAGAATTAATCGGATTGAAGCTATAGCATCATCATTGGCTGGAATCGAAATATCTGCGAGATCCGGGTCACAATTTGTATCAATTAAACAAATCGTTGGAATTCCCAAAGTTACACATTCTCGAAGAGCCGTATATTCTTCTTGCTGATCAACGATGATTACAATATCAGGCAACCCCGTCATATATTTGATCCCACCCAGATATGTTTGCAAGTGATATAATTGTCTCTTCAACATTGCTGCATCTCGTTTCGGAAGGTGGTTGAGTCTTCCCGTCTTTTGTTCCGCTCTCAAATCCCTGAACTTATGAAGTCTCGTTTCTGTAGTGGACCAATTCGTTGACATACCACCGAGCCATTTTTTATTAACATAATGACACCGAGCCCTTATTGCAGCCGATGCTACTGAATCAACTGCTTTATTTTTGGTACCAACTATTAAGAATTGTTTTCCCCTACTTGCTGCATCAAAAACTAAATCACAAGCTTCTGATAAAAAACGAGCAGTTCTAGTAAGATTTGTAATATGAATACCTTTACGCTTTGCAGAGATGTAAGGTGCCATTCTAGGATTCCATTTCCTAGTACCATGACCAAAATGAACTCCTGCTTCCATCATCTCTTCCAAATTTATGTTCCAATATCTTCTTGTCATTTCTCCCCACGCTTCCTCTTTTTTTTTTTTTAAGAGATGCGGTACCCTAAATCCTAAATAAATAATTGTTCCGATGGAACCTTCTACCGTAGATTGACTGTTGATACACGCGCCAAGCCATTAATTTCTTTCTATTAACTATATATCTTTATTACCAAATCAAATGACCGGACCAGGTAGTTAAAGTTAAGTTAAAAGGATGAATCCCCTCTTAGGAATCATTAAATCCCGTAAATGATTGTTCTGATGGATCATGGAAATTCTTTGGGATGCAAGAATCAAATAATTCTCTGTGTTGGAACAAAATATCTCTAAATTCTCCCCTGAATAGATTCTTCTTTTTTATTTCCAAAGGAATGTTGCTGTGTTGCCTTGAACGGTACACTAATCCTTTGAATCCGGTACCAACAGGTATCATCCCCCCCAGAACAACGTTCTCTTTCAGACCTTTCAACCAATCGATACGACCTCGTAGAGCGGCTTTTGCTAAAACTCGAGCAGTTTCTTGAAAACTCGCTTCGGATATGAAACTTTGAGTATTCAGAGACGCCCTCGTTATTCCCAATAAGACGGCTCGATAACAGATCGCTTCTTCCAAAGCGCGCCCCGTTCGTTCCGCTCGCAACAATCCAATTAGTTCTCCGGGCAAAAAAACATTAGACATTCCATCTTCTGAAACCAACACTTTTGATGTTATTTGACGCACAATAATTTCTATATGTCTATTATGAATTTGCACCCCCTGGGATCGATAAACCTTTTGAATCTTATTAACCAACGAGATACGACTTTGTGCTATGGTTAACTCAGCGCCAATCAAAAATCCCCAAGGAATTCCAAGAATTCTTGTTATACGCCCGTTCCAACCTTCAACCCTCTTTTCTAGGTTCATTGATATTGAATCAATCGAGCGCACTTCTAACACTTGTTCCACTTTTGGAAGACCTTGCGTTATATCACCCGATCTCGATTTTTCATATATAAATGTAACTAATGTATCTCCTTCGTAAAGGGTTTCACCATAATGTCCATGAACAGTTGCTCCCGGAGTAGCCAAATAGGGTTTAGCTGATCTTATTACTAAAGAGTCAACACGAACAATTAGAACCTGACCCGATTTGAGGTGTGGTCCATATTTGGATATACATACATTTTCACAAATAAACTGCCCAAGACTAATTATTGTCGATGTCGATTCACAATAATCGTGATGGAGAAAATGCCAATTCAAATTGAATGGATTCAAAATCATGTTATTGCCTGTATCGGGATTATAAATTCTCCCATTTTCATCCATTAAATAAGATTTAAGTACTTGGAAAGTCTGTTTTAAATTGTCAAGTAGCAAATATTTATTTACCAAGATCTGATTATGAGTTATTAAATGATAAGATGAAGAAAAGTTCGCAATTTTAGGCACAATCCCTAAAGGACCCAACAAATTTCTAATTGTAATTAGGGGGTCCCTTTTAATTGATTCTTTTGTAACATTGTTGTTATATTTAACACCGTTGAATGGTCCCATTCGAGAACAATTAGATGATGACAAAATGATCAAAGATTGGGATTCCTTATTTCGGTTCAACAACGTACGAATAGTTCCTTGATGTTGGGGAAATGATTGTTGATGTTGAATCCCTGCCTTGGGATAAAACGGATTGGGATTGGTACGATCTGATACATTATTAGGGATCAATATAAATCCTGACCCCCCCGGATCATTCCTTTTTCCGGTATACGAAATAGGGGACTTCACTAAGTCCATTCTTATGAAATCTCGAATCAGATTATTTACCCTTACTTCAACAAAGGAGGCATGAACCTCCTCTACAGACGAACCCCTTTTG
>NW_028238328.1:0-35955 GCF_041429995.1 Eschscholzia californica
CGATGAGAACAAGTAGTAATCAGTGTGAAATACTAACGGATGCGATCATACCAGCACTAATCCACCGGATCCCATCAGAACTCCGAAGTTAAGCGTGCTTGGGCGAGAGTAGTACTAGGATGGGTGACCTCCTGGGAAGTCCTCGTGTTGCATCCCTTTTTGCTCCTTAATTTTTTTTTCATCGTCCCGTCGGAGAGAGGGGGAAGTAAATAACCTGCCAAAGGCGGGTTAGGACCGTCGGATTTCCTAAAAAATGTTGTTTTCCGCATCATCCGTCCATTTTTCAGAATTTTGTTAAAGTCGAGGAAAATATCGGACCCTTATATTATTTATTTAAGGACTCTAAATTCAATATGGGTAATTTAGGGAAATTCTTTTAGTTAGCGAATAATAAATGAAAATGCTTAATAACTTGGATCTCCCAAAAGGTCAAACAAACCGGGGAGAAGGAGTGTTTATTCTTACATCGTATCACTACAGAGTGCGTAAAAATGAGAAATAGGAGCCCGCCGATGAGAACAAGTAGTAATCAGTGTGAAATACTAACGGATGCGATCATACCAGCACTAATCCACCGGATCCCATCAGAACTCCGAAGTTAAGCGTGCTTGGGCGAGAGTAGTACTAGGATGGGTGACCTCCTGGGAAGTCCTCGTGTTGCATCCCTTTTTGCTCCTTAATTTTTTTTTCATCGTCCCGTCGGAGAGAGGGGGAAGTAAATAACCTGCCAAAGGCGGGTTAGGACCGTCGGATTTCCTAAAAAATGTTGTTTTCCGCATCATCCGTCCATTTTTCAGAATTTTGTTAAAGTCGAGGAAAATATCGGACCCTTATATTATTTATTTAAGGACTCTAAATTCAATATGGGTAATTTAGGGAAATTCTTTTAGTTAGCGAATAATAAATGAAAATGCTTAATAACTTGGATCTCCCAAAAGGTCAAACAAACCGGGGAGAAGGAGTGTTTATTCTTACATCGTATCACTACAGAGTGCGTAAAAATGAGAAATAGGAGCCCGCCGATGAGAACAAGTAGTAATCAGTGTGAAATACTAACGGATGCGATCATACCAGCACTAATCCACCGGATCCCATCAGAACTCCGAAGTTAAGCGTGCTTGGGCGAGAGTAGTACTAGGATGGGTGACCTCCTGGGAAGTCCTCGTGTTGCATCCCTTTTTGCTCCTTAATTTTTTTTTCATCGTCCCGTCGGAGAGAGGGGGAAGTAAATAACCTGCCAAAGGCGGGTTAGGACCGTCGGATTTCCTAAAAAATGTTGTTTTCCGCATCATCCGTCCATTTTTCAGAATTTTGTTAAAGTCGAGGAAAATATCGGACCCTTATATTATTTATTTAAGGACTCTAAATTCAATATGGGTAATTTAGGGAAATTCTTTTAGTTAGCGAATAATAAATGAAAATGCTTAATAACTTGGATCTCCCAAAAGGTCAAACAAACCGGGGAGAAGGAGTGTTTATTCTTACATCGTATCACTACAGAGTGCGTAAAAATGAGAAATAGGAGCCCGCCGATGAGAACAAGTAGTAATCAGTGTGAAATACTAACGGATGCGATCATACCAGCACTAATCCACCGGATCCCATCAGAACTCCGAAGTTAAGCGTGCTTGGGCGAGAGTAGTACTAGGATGGGTGACCTCCTGGGAAGTCCTCGTGTTGCATCCCTTTTTGCTCCTTAATTTTTTTTTCATCGTCCCGTCGGAGAGAGGGGGAAGTAAATAACCTGCCAAAGGCGGGTTAGGACCGTCGGATTTCCTAAAAAATGTTGTTTTCCGCATCATCCGTCCATTTTTCAGAATTTTGTTAAAGTCGAGGAAAATATCGGACCCTTATATTATTTATTTAAGGACTCTAAATTCAATATGGGTAATTTAGGGAAATTCTTTTAGTTAGCGAATAATAAATGAAAATGCTTAATAACTTGGATCTCCCAAAAGGTCAAACAAACCGGGGAGAAGGAGTGTTTATTCTTACATCGTATCACTACAGAGTGCGTAAAAATGAGAAATAGGAGCCCGCCGATGAGAACAAGTAGTAATCAGTGTGAAATACTAACGGATGCGATCATACCAGCACTAATCCACCGGATCCCATCAGAACTCCGAAGTTAAGCGTGCTTGGGCGAGAGTAGTACTAGGATGGGTGACCTCCTGGGAAGTCCTCGTGTTGCATCCCTTTTTGCTCCTTAATTTTTTTTTCATCGTCCCGTCGGAGAGAGGGGGAAGTAAATAACCTGCCAAAGGCGGGTTAGGACCGTCGGATTTCCTAAAAAATGTTGTTTTCCGCATCATCCGTCCATTTTTCAGAATTTTGTTAAAGTCGAGGAAAATATCGGACCCTTATATTATTTATTTAAGGACTCTAAATTCAATATGGGTAATTTAGGGAAATTCTTTTAGTTAGCGAATAATAAATGAAAATGCTTAATAACTTGGATCTCCCAAAAGGTCAAACAAACCGGGGAGAAGGAGTGTTTATTCTTACATCGTATCACTACAGAGTGCGTAAAAATGAGAAATAGGAGCCCGCCGATGAGAACAAGTAGTAATCAGTGTGAAATACTAACGGATGCGATCATACCAGCACTAATCCACCGGATCCCATCAGAACTCCGAAGTTAAGCGTGCTTGGGCTGAGAGTAGTACTAGGATGGGTGACCTCCTGGGAAGTCCTCGTGTTGCATCCCTTTTTGCTCCTTAATTTTTTTTTCATCGTCCCGTCGGAGAGAGGGGGAAGTAAATAACCTGCCAAAGGCGGGTTAGGACCGTCGGATTTCCTAAAAAATGTTGTTTTCCGCATCATCCGTCCATTTTTCAGAATTTTGTTAAAGTCGAGGAAAATATCGGACCCTTATATTATTTATTTAAGGACTCTAAATTCAATATGGGTAATTTAGGGAAATTCTTTTAGTTAGCGAATAATAAATGAAAATGCTTAATAACTTGGATCTCCCAAAAGGTCAAACAAACCGGGGAGAAGGAGTGTTTATTCTTACATCGTATCACTACAGAGTGCGTAAAAATGAGAAATAGGAGCCCGCCGATGAGAACAAGTAGTAATCAGTGTGAAATACTAACGGATGCGATCATACCAGCACTAATCCACCGGATCCCATCAGAACTCCGAAGTTAAGCGTGCTTGGGCGAGAGTAGTACTAGGATGGGTGACCTCCTGGGAAGTCCTCGTGTTGCATCCCTTTTTGCTCCTTAATTTTTTTTTCATCGTCCCGTCGGAGAGAGGGGGAAGTAAATAACCTGCCAAAGGCGGGTTAGGACCGTCGGATTTCCTAAAAAATGTTGTTTTCCGCATCATCCGTCCATTTTTCAGAATTTTGTTAAAGTCGAGGAAAATATCGGACCCTTATATTATTTATTTAAGGACTCTAAATTCAATATGGGTAATTTAGGGAAATTCTTTTAGTTAGCGAATAATAAATGAAAATGCTTAATAACTTGGATCTCCCAAAAGGTCAAACAAACCGGGGAGAAGGAGTGTTTATTCTTACATCGTATCACTACAGAGTGCGTAAAAATGAGAAATAGGAGCCCGCCGATGAGAACAAGTAGTAATCAGTGTGAAATACTAACGGATGCGATCATACCAGCACTAATCCACCGGATCCCATCAGAACTCCGAAGTTAAGCGTGCTTGGGCGAGAGTAGTACTAGGATGGGTGACCTCCTGGGAAGTCCTCGTGTTGCATCCCTTTTTGCTCCTTAATTTTTTTTTCATCGTCCCGTCGGAGAGAGGGGGAAGTAAATAACCTGCCAAAGGCGGGTTAGGACCGTCGGATTTCCTAAAAAATGTTGTTTTCCGCATCATCCGTCCATTTTTCAGAATTTTGTTAAAGTCGAGGAAAATATCGGACCCTTATATTATTTATTTAAGGACTCTAAATTCAATATGGGTAATTTAGGGAAATTCTTTTAGTTAGCGAATAATAAATGAAAATGCTTAATAACTTGGATCTCCCAAAAGGTCAAACAAACCGGGGAGAAGGAGTGTTTATTCTTACATCGTATCACTACAGAGTGCGTAAAAATGAGAAATAGGAGCCCGCCGATGAGAACAAGTAGTAATCAGTGTGAAATACTAACGGATGCGATCATACCAGCACTAATCCACCGGATCCCATCAGAACTCCGAAGTTAAGCGTGCTTGGGCGAGAGTAGTACTAGGATGGGTGACCTCCTGGGAAGTCCTCGTGTTGCATCCCTTTTTGCTCCTTAATTTTTTTTTCATCGTCCCGTCGGAGAGAGGGGGAAGTAAATAACCTGCCAAAGGCGGGTTAGGACCGTCGGATTTCCTAAAAAATGTTGTTTTCCGCATCATCCGTCCATTTTTCAGAATTTTGTTAAAGTCGAGGAAAATATCGGACCCTTATATTATTTATTTAAGGACTCTAAATTCAATATGGGTAATTTAGGGAAATTCTTTTAGTTAGCGAATAATAAATGAAAATGCTTAATAACTTGGATCTCCCAAAAGGTCAAACAAACCGGGGAGAAGGAGTGTTTATTCTTACATCGTATCACTACAGAGTGCGTAAAAATGAGAAATAGGAGCCCGCCGATGAGAACAAGTAGTAATCAGTGTGAAATACTAACGGATGCGATCATACCAGCACTAATCCACCGGATCCCATCAGAACTCCGAAGTTAAGCGTGCTTGGGCGAGAGTAGTACTAGGATGGGTGACCTCCTGGGAAGTCCTCGTGTTGCATCCCTTTTTGCTCCTTAATTTTTTTTTCATCGTCCCGTCGGAGAGAGGGGGAAGTAAATAACCTGCCAAAGGCGGGTTAGGACCGTCGGATTTCCTAAAAAATGTTGTTTTCCGCATCATCCGTCCATTTTTCAGAATTTTGTTAAAGTCGAGGAAAATATCGGACCCTTATATTATTTATTTAAGGACTCTAAATTCAATATGGGTAATTTAGGGAAATTCTTTTAGTTAGCGAATAATAAATGAAAATGCTTAATAACTTGGATCTCCCAAAAGGTCAAACAAACCGGGGAGAAGGAGTGTTTATTCTTACATCGTATCACTACAGAGTGCGTAAAAATGAGAAATAGGAGCCCGCCGATGAGAACAAGTAGTAATCAGTGTGAAATACTAACGGATGCGATCATACCAGCACTAATCCACCGGATCCCATCAGAACTCCGAAGTTAAGCGTGCTTGGGCGAGAGTAGTACTAGGATGGGTGACCTCCTGGGAAGTCCTCGTGTTGCATCCCTTTTTGCTCCTTAATTTTTTTTTCATCGTCCCGTCGGAGAGAGGGGGAAGTAAATAACCTGCCAAAGGCGGGTTAGGACCGTCGGATTTCCTAAAAAATGTTGTTTTCCGCATCATCCGTCCATTTTTCAGAATTTTGTTAAAGTCGAGGAAAATATCGGACCCTTATATTATTTATTTAAGGACTCTAAATTCAATATGGGTAATTTAGGGAAATTCTTTTAGTTAGCGAATAATAAATGAAAATGCTTAATAACTTGGATCTCCCAAAAGGTCAAACAAACCGGGGAGAAGGAGTGTTTATTCTTACATCGTATCACTACAGAGTGCGTAAAAATGAGAAATAGGAGCCCGCCGATGAGAACAAGTAGTAATCAGTGTGAAATACTAACGGATGCGATCATACCAGCACTAATCCACCGGATCCCATCAGAACTCCGAAGTTAAGCGTGCTTGGGCGAGAGTAGTACTAGGATGGGTGACCTCCTGGGAAGTCCTCGTGTTGCATCCCTTTTTGCTCCTTAATTTTTTTTTCATCGTCCCGTCGGAGAGAGGGGGAAGTAAATAACCTGCCAAAGGCGGGTTAGGACCGTCGGATTTCCTAAAAAATGTTGTTTTCCGCATCATCCGTCCATTTTTCAGAATTTTGTTAAAGTCGAGGAAAATATCGGACCCTTATATTATTTATTTAAGGACTCTAAATTCAATATGGGTAATTTAGGGAAATTCTTTTAGTTAGCGAATAATAAATGAAAATGCTTAATAACTTGGATCTCCCAAAAGGTCAAACAAACCGGGGAGAAGGAGTGTTTATTCTTACATCGTATCACTACAGAGTGCGTAAAAATGAGAAATAGGAGCCCGCCGATGAGAACAAGTAGTAATCAGTGTGAAATACTAACGGATGCGATCATACCAGCACTAATCCACCGGATCCCATCAGAACTCCGAAGTTAAGCGTGCTTGGGCGAGAGTAGTACTAGGATGGGTGACCTCCTGGGAAGTCCTCGTGTTGCATCCCTTTTTGCTCCTTAATTTTTTTTTCATCGTCCCGTCGGAGAGAGGGGGAAGTAAATAACCTGCCAAAGGCGGGTTAGGACCGTCGGATTTCCTAAAAAATGTTGTTTTCCGCATCATCCGTCCATTTTTCAGAATTTTGTTAAAGTCGAGGAAAATATCGGACCCTTATATTATTTATTTAAGGACTCTAAATTCAATATGGGTAATTTAGGGAAATTCTTTTAGTTAGCGAATAATAAATGAAAATGCTTAATAACTTGGATCTCCCAAAAGGTCAAACAAACCGGGGAGAAGGAGTGTTTATTCTTACATCGTATCACTACAGAGTGCGTAAAAATGAGAAATAGGAGCCCGCCGATGAGAACAAGTAGTAATCAGTGTGAAATACTAACGGATGCGATCATACCAGCACTAATCCACCGGATCCCATCAGAACTCCGAAGTTAAGCGTGCTTGGGCGAGAGTAGTACTAGGATGGGTGACCTCCTGGGAAGTCCTCGTGTTGCATCCCTTTTTGCTCCTTAATTTTTTTTTCATCGTCCCGTCGGAGAGAGGGGGAAGTAAATAACCTGCCAAAGGCGGGTTAGGACCGTCGGATTTCCTAAAAAATGTTGTTTTCCGCATCATCCGTCCATTTTTCAGAATTTTGTTAAAGTCGAGGAAAATATCGGACCCTTATATTATTTATTTAAGGACTCTAAATTCAATATGGGTAATTTAGGGAAATTCTTTTAGTTAGCGAATAATAAATGAAAATGCTTAATAACTTGGATCTCCCAAAAGGTCAAACAAACCGGGGAGAAGGAGTGTTTATTCTTACATCGTATCACTACAGAGTGCGTAAAAATGAGAAATAGGAGCCCGCCGATGAGAACAAGTAGTAATCAGTGTGAAATACTAACGGATGCGATCATACCAGCACTAATCCACCGGATCCCATCAGAACTCCGAAGTTAAGCGTGCTTGGGCGAGAGTAGTACTAGGATGGGTGACCTCCTGGGAAGTCCTCGTGTTGCATCCCTTTTTGCTCCTTAATTTTTTTTTCATCGTCCCGTCGGAGAGAGGGGGAAGTAAATAACCTGCCAAAGGCGGGTTAGGACCGTCGGATTTCCTAAAAAATGTTGTTTTCCGCATCATCCGTCCATTTTTCAGAATTTTGTTAAAGTCGAGGAAAATATCGGACCCTTATATTATTTATTTAAGGACTCTAAATTCAATATGGGTAATTTAGGGAAATTCTTTTAGTTAGCGAATAATAAATGAAAATGCTTAATAACTTGGATCTCCCAAAAGGTCAAACAAACCGGGGAGAAGGAGTGTTTATTCTTACATCGTATCACTACAGAGTGCGTAAAAATGAGAAATAGGAGCCCGCCGATGAGAACAAGTAGTAATCAGTGTGAAATACTAACGGATGCGATCATACCAGCACTAATCCACCGGATCCCATCAGAACTCCGAAGTTAAGCGTGCTTGGGCGAGAGTAGTACTAGGATGGGTGACCTCCTGGGAAGTCCTCGTGTTGCATCCCTTTTTGCTCCTTAATTTTTTTTTCATCGTCCCGTCGGAGAGAGGGGGAAGTAAATAACCTGCCAAAGGCGGGTTAGGACCGTCGGATTTCCTAAAAAATGTTGTTTTCCGCATCATCCGTCCATTTTTCAGAATTTTGTTAAAGTCGAGGAAAATATCGGACCCTTATATTATTTATTTAAGGACTCTAAATTCAATATGGGTAATTTAGGGAAATTCTTTTAGTTAGCGAATAATAAATGAAAATGCTTAATAACTTGGATCTCCCAAAAGGTCAAACAAACCGGGGAGAAGGAGTGTTTATTCTTACATCGTATCACTACAGAGTGCGTAAAAATGAGAAATAGGAGCCCGCCGATGAGAACAAGTAGTAATCAGTGTGAAATACTAACGGATGCGATCATACCAGCACTAATCCACCGGATCCCATCAGAACTCCGAAGTTAAGCGTGCTTGGGCGAGAGTAGTACTAGGATGGGTGACCTCCTGGGAAGTCCTCGTGTTGCATCCCTTTTTGCTCCTTAATTTTTTTTTCATCGTCCCGTCGGAGAGAGGGGGAAGTAAATAACCTGCCAAAGGCGGGTTAGGACCGTCGGATTTCCTAAAAAATGTTGTTTTCCGCATCATCCGTCCATTTTTCAGAATTTTGTTAAAGTCGAGGAAAATATCGGACCCTTATATTATTTATTTAAGGACTCTAAATTCAATATGGGTAATTTAGGGAAATTCTTTTAGTTAGCGAATAATAAATGAAAATGCTTAATAACTTGGATCTCCCAAAAGGTCAAACAAACCGGGGAGAAGGAGTGTTTATTCTTACATCGTATCACTACAGAGTGCGTAAAAATGAGAAATAGGAGCCCGCCGATGAGAACAAGTAGTAATCAGTGTGAAATACTAACGGATGCGATCATACCAGCACTAATCCACCGGATCCCATCAGAACTCCGAAGTTAAGCGTGCTTGGGCGAGAGTAGTACTAGGATGGGTGACCTCCTGGGAAGTCCTCGTGTTGCATCCCTTTTTGCTCCTTAATTTTTTTTTCATCGTCCCGTCGGAGAGAGGGGGAAGTAAATAACCTGCCAAAGGCGGGTTAGGACCGTCGGATTTCCTAAAAAATGTTGTTTTCCGCATCATCCGTCCATTTTTCAGAATTTTGTTAAAGTCGAGGAAAATATCGGACCCTTATATTATTTATTTAAGGACTCTAAATTCAATATGGGTAATTTAGGGAAATTCTTTTAGTTAGCGAATAATAAATGAAAATGCTTAATAACTTGGATCTCCCAAAAGGTCAAACAAACCGGGGAGAAGGAGTGTTTATTCTTACATCGTATCACTACAGAGTGCGTAAAAATGAGAAATAGGAGCCCGCCGATGAGAACAAGTAGTAATCAGTGTGAAATACTAACGGATGCGATCATACCAGCACTAATCCACCGGATCCCATCAGAACTCCGAAGTTAAGCGTGCTTGGGCGAGAGTAGTACTAGGATGGGTGACCTCCTGGGAAGTCCTCGTGTTGCATCCCTTTTTGCTCCTTAATTTTTTTTTCATCGTCCCGTCGGAGAGAGGGGGAAGTAAATAACCTGCCAAAGGCGGGTTAGGACCGTCGGATTTCCTAAAAAATGTTGTTTTCCGCATCATCCGTCCATTTTTCAGAATTTTGTTAAAGTCGAGGAAAATATCGGACCCTTATATTATTTATTTAAGGACTCTAAATTCAATATGGGTAATTTAGGGAAATTCTTTTAGTTAGCGAATAATAAATGAAAATGCTTAATAACTTGGATCTCCCAAAAGGTCAAACAAACCGGGGAGAAGGAGTGTTTATTCTTACATCGTATCACTACAGAGTGCGTAAAAATGAGAAATAGGAGCCCGCCGATGAGAACAAGTAGTAATCAGTGTGAAATACTAACGGATGCGATCATACCAGCACTAATCCACCGGATCCCATCAGAACTCCGAAGTTAAGCGTGCTTGGGCGAGAGTAGTACTAGGATGGGTGACCTCCTGGGAAGTCCTCGTGTTGCATCCCTTTTTGCTCCTTAATTTTTTTTTCATCGTCCCGTCGGAGAGAGGGGGAAGTAAATAACCTGCCAAAGGCGGGTTAGGACCGTCGGATTTCCTAAAAAATGTTGTTTTCCGCATCATCCGTCCATTTTTCAGAATTTTGTTAAAGTCGAGGAAAATATCGGACCCTTATATTATTTATTTAAGGACTCTAAATTCAATATGGGTAATTTAGGGAAATTCTTTTAGTTAGCGAATAATAAATGAAAATGCTTAATAACTTGGATCTCCCAAAAGGTCAAACAAACCGGGGAGAAGGAGTGTTTATTCTTACATCGTATCACTACAGAGTGCGTAAAAATGAGAAATAGGAGCCCGCCGATGAGAACAAGTAGTAATCAGTGTGAAATACTAACGGATGCGATCATACCAGCACTAATCCACCGGATCCCATCAGAACTCCGAAGTTAAGCGTGCTTGGGCGAGAGTAGTACTAGGATGGGTGACCTCCTGGGAAGTCCTCGTGTTGCATCCCTTTTTGCTCCTTAATTTTTTTTTCATCGTCCCGTCGGAGAGAGGGGGAAGTAAATAACCTGCCAAAGGCGGGTTAGGACCGTCGGATTTCCTAAAAAATGTTGTTTTCCGCATCATCCGTCCATTTTTCAGAATTTTGTTAAAGTCGAGGAAAATATCGGACCCTTATATTATTTATTTAAGGACTCTAAATTCAATATGGGTAATTTAGGGAAATTCTTTTAGTTAGCGAATAATAAATGAAAATGCTTAATAACTTGGATCTCCCAAAAGGTCAAACAAACCGGGGAGAAGGAGTGTTTATTCTTACATCGTATCACTACAGAGTGCGTAAAAATGAGAAATAGGAGCCCGCCGATGAGAACAAGTAGTAATCAGTGTGAAATACTAACGGATGCGATCATACCAGCACTAATCCACCGGATCCCATCAGAACTCCGAAGTTAAGCGTGCTTGGGCGAGAGTAGTACTAGGATGGGTGACCTCCTGGGAAGTCCTCGTGTTGCATCCCTTTTTGCTCCTTAATTTTTTTTTCATCGTCCCGTCGGAGAGAGGGGGAAGTAAATAACCTGCCAAAGGCGGGTTAGGACCGTCGGATTTCCTAAAAAATGTTGTTTTCCGCATCATCCGTCCATTTTTCAGAATTTTGTTAAAGTCGAGGAAAATATCGGACCCTTATATTATTTATTTAAGGACTCTAAATTCAATATGGGTAATTTAGGGAAATTCTTTTAGTTAGCGAATAATAAATGAAAATGCTTAATAACTTGGATCTCCCAAAAGGTCAAACAAACCGGGGAGAAGGAGTGTTTATTCTTACATCGTATCACTACAGAGTGCGTAAAAATGAGAAATAGGAGCCCGCCGATGAGAACAAGTAGTAATCAGTGTGAAATACTAACGGATGCGATCATACCAGCACTAATCCACCGGATCCCATCAGAACTCCGAAGTTAAGCGTGCTTGGGCGAGAGTAGTACTAGGATGGGTGACCTCCTGGGAAGTCCTCGTGTTGCATCCCTTTTTGCTCCTTAATTTTTTTTTCATCGTCCCGTCGGAGAGAGGGGGAAGTAAATAACCTGCCAAAGGCGGGTTAGGACCGTCGGATTTCCTAAAAAATGTTGTTTTCCGCATCATCCGTCCATTTTTCAGAATTTTGTTAAAGTCGAGGAAAATATCGGACCCTTATATTATTTATTTAAGGACTCTAAATTCAATATGGGTAATTTAGGGAAATTCTTTTAGTTAGCGAATAATAAATGAAAATGCTTAATAACTTGGATCTCCCAAAAGGTCAAACAAACCGGGGAGAAGGAGTGTTTATTCTTACATCGTATCACTACAGAGTGCGTAAAAATGAGAAATAGGAGCCCGCCGATGAGAACAAGTAGTAATCAGTGTGAAATACTAACGGATGCGATCATACCAGCACTAATCCACCGGATCCCATCAGAACTCCGAAGTTAAGCGTGCTTGGGCGAGAGTAGTACTAGGATGGGTGACCTCCTGGGAAGTCCTCGTGTTGCATCCCTTTTTGCTCCTTAATTTTTTTTTCATCGTCCCGTCGGAGAGAGGGGGAAGTAAATAACCTGCCAAAGGCGGGTTAGGACCGTCGGATTTCCTAAAAAATGTTGTTTTCCGCATCATCCGTCCATTTTTCAGAATTTTGTTAAAGTCGAGGAAAATATCGGACCCTTATATTATTTATTTAAGGACTCTAAATTCAATATGGGTAATTTAGGGAAATTCTTTTAGTTAGCGAATAATAAATGAAAATGCTTAATAACTTGGATCTCCCAAAAGGTCAAACAAACCGGGGAGAAGGAGTGTTTATTCTTACATCGTATCACTACAGAGTGCGTAAAAATGAGAAATAGGAGCCCGCCGATGAGAACAAGTAGTAATCAGTGTGAAATACTAACGGATGCGATCATACCAGCACTAATCCACCGGATCCCATCAGAACTCCGAAGTTAAGCGTGCTTGGGCGAGAGTAGTACTAGGATGGGTGACCTCCTGGGAAGTCCTCGTGTTGCATCCCTTTTTGCTCCTTAATTTTTTTTTCATCGTCCCGTCGGAGAGAGGGGGAAGTAAATAACCTGCCAAAGGCGGGTTAGGACCGTCGGATTTCCTAAAAAATGTTGTTTTCCGCATCATCCGTCCATTTTTCAGAATTTTGTTAAAGTCGAGGAAAATATCGGACCCTTATATTATTTATTTAAGGACTCTAAATTCAATATGGGTAATTTAGGGAAATTCTTTTAGTTAGCGAATAATAAATGAAAATGCTTAATAACTTGGATCTCCCAAAAGGTCAAACAAACCGGGGAGAAGGAGTGTTTATTCTTACATCGTATCACTACAGAGTGCGTAAAAATGAGAAATAGGAGCCCGCCGATGAGAACAAGTAGTAATCAGTGTGAAATACTAACGGATGCGATCATACCAGCACTAATCCACCGGATCCCATCAGAACTCCGAAGTTAAGCGTGCTTGGGCGAGAGTAGTACTAGGATGGGTGACCTCCTGGGAAGTCCTCGTGTTGCATCCCTTTTTGCTCCTTAATTTTTTTTTCATCGTCCCGTCGGAGAGAGGGGGAAGTAAATAACCTGCCAAAGGCGGGTTAGGACCGTCGGATTTCCTAAAAAATGTTGTTTTCCGCATCATCCGTCCATTTTTCAGAATTTTGTTAAAGTCGAGGAAAATATCGGACCCTTATATTATTTATTTAAGGACTCTAAATTCAATATGGGTAATTTAGGGAAATTCTTTTAGTTAGCGAATAATAAATGAAAATGCTTAATAACTTGGATCTCCCAAAAGGTCAAACAAACCGGGGAGAAGGAGTGTTTATTCTTACATCGTATCACTACAGAGTGCGTAAAAATGAGAAATAGGAGCCCGCCGATGAGAACAAGTAGTAATCAGTGTGAAATACTAACGGATGCGATCATACCAGCACTAATCCACCGGATCCCATCAGAACTCCGAAGTTAAGCGTGCTTGGGCGAGAGTAGTACTAGGATGGGTGACCTCCTGGGAAGTCCTCGTGTTGCATCCCTTTTTGCTCCTTAATTTTTTTTTCATCGTCCCGTCGGAGAGAGGGGGAAGTAAATAACCTGCCAAAGGCGGGTTAGGACCGTCGGATTTCCTAAAAAATGTTGTTTTCCGCATCATCCGTCCATTTTTCAGAATTTTGTTAAAGTCGAGGAAAATATCGGACCCTTATATTATTTATTTAAGGACTCTAAATTCAATATGGGTAATTTAGGGAAATTCTTTTAGTTAGCGAATAATAAATGAAAATGCTTAATAACTTGGATCTCCCAAAAGGTCAAACAAACCGGGGAGAAGGAGTGTTTATTCTTACATCGTATCACTACAGAGTGCGTAAAAATGAGAAATAGGAGCCCGCCGATGAGAACAAGTAGTAATCAGTGTGAAATACTAACGGATGCGATCATACCAGCACTAATCCACCGGATCCCATCAGAACTCCGAAGTTAAGCGTGCTTGGGCGAGAGTAGTACTAGGATGGGTGACCTCCTGGGAAGTCCTCGTGTTGCATCCCTTTTTGCTCCTTAATTTTTTTTTCATCGTCCCGTCGGAGAGAGGGGGAAGTAAATAACCTGCCAAAGGCGGGTTAGGACCGTCGGATTTCCTAAAAAATGTTGTTTTCCGCATCATCCGTCCATTTTTCAGAATTTTGTTAAAGTCGAGGAAAATATCGGACCCTTATATTATTTATTTAAGGACTCTAAATTCAATATGGGTAATTTAGGGAAATTCTTTTAGTTAGCGAATAATAAATGAAAATGCTTAATAACTTGGATCTCCCAAAAGGTCAAACAAACCGGGGAGAAGGAGTGTTTATTCTTACATCGTATCACTACAGAGTGCGTAAAAATGAGAAATAGGAGCCCGCCGATGAGAACAAGTAGTAATCAGTGTGAAATACTAACGGATGCGATCATACCAGCACTAATCCACCGGATCCCATCAGAACTCCGAAGTTAAGCGTGCTTGGGCGAGAGTAGTACTAGGATGGGTGACCTCCTGGGAAGTCCTCGTGTTGCATCCCTTTTTGCTCCTTAATTTTTTTTTCATCGTCCCGTCGGAGAGAGGGGGAAGTAAATAACCTGCCAAAGGCGGGTTAGGACCGTCGGATTTCCTAAAAAATGTTGTTTTCCGCATCATCCGTCCATTTTTCAGAATTTTGTTAAAGTCGAGGAAAATATCGGACCCTTATATTATTTATTTAAGGACTCTAAATTCAATATGGGTAATTTAGGGAAATTCTTTTAGTTAGCGAATAATAAATGAAAATGCTTAATAACTTGGATCTCCCAAAAGGTCAAACAAACCGGGGAGAAGGAGTGTTTATTCTTACATCGTATCACTACAGAGTGCGTAAAAATGAGAAATAGGAGCCCGCCGATGAGAACAAGTAGTAATCAGTGTGAAATACTAACGGATGCGATCATACCAGCACTAATCCACCGGATCCCATCAGAACTCCGAAGTTAAGCGTGCTTGGGCGAGAGTAGTACTAGGATGGGTGACCTCCTGGGAAGTCCTCGTGTTGCATCCCTTTTTGCTCCTTAATTTTTTTTTCATCGTCCCGTCGGAGAGAGGGGGAAGTAAATAACCTGCCAAAGGCGGGTTAGGACCGTCGGATTTCCTAAAAAATGTTGTTTTCCGCATCATCCGTCCATTTTTCAGAATTTTGTTAAAGTCGAGGAAAATATCGGACCCTTATATTATTTATTTAAGGACTCTAAATTCAATATGGGTAATTTAGGGAAATTCTTTTAGTTAGCGAATAATAAATGAAAATGCTTAATAACTTGGATCTCCCAAAAGGTCAAACAAACCGGGGAGAAGGAGTGTTTATTCTTACATCGTATCACTACAGAGTGCGTAAAAATGAGAAATAGGAGCCCGCCGATGAGAACAAGTAGTAATCAGTGTGAAATACTAACGGATGCGATCATACCAGCACTAATCCACCGGATCCCATCAGAACTCCGAAGTTAAGCGTGCTTGGGCGAGAGTAGTACTAGGATGGGTGACCTCCTGGGAAGTCCTCGTGTTGCATCCCTTTTTGCTCCTTAATTTTTTTTTCATCGTCCCGTCGGAGAGAGGGGGAAGTAAATAACCTGCCAAAGGCGGGTTAGGACCGTCGGATTTCCTAAAAAATGTTGTTTTCCGCATCATCCGTCCATTTTTCAGAATTTTGTTAAAGTCGAGGAAAATATCGGACCCTTATATTATTTATTTAAGGACTCTAAATTCAATATGGGTAATTTAGGGAAATTCTTTTAGTTAGCGAATAATAAATGAAAATGCTTAATAACTTGGATCTCCCAAAAGGTCAAACAAACCGGGGAGAAGGAGTGTTTATTCTTACATCGTATCACTACAGAGTGCGTAAAAATGAGAAATAGGAGCCCGCCGATGAGAACAAGTAGTAATCAGTGTGAAATACTAACGGATGCGATCATACCAGCACTAATCCACCGGATCCCATCAGAACTCCGAAGTTAAGCGTGCTTGGGCGAGAGTAGTACTAGGATGGGTGACCTCCTGGGAAGTCCTCGTGTTGCATCCCTTTTTGCTCCTTAATTTTTTTTTCATCGTCCCGTCGGAGAGAGGGGGAAGTAAATAACCTGCCAAAGGCGGGTTAGGACCGTCGGATTTCCTAAAAAATGTTGTTTTCCGCATCATCCGTCCATTTTTCAGAATTTTGTTAAAGTCGAGGAAAATATCGGACCCTTATATTATTTATTTAAGGACTCTAAATTCAATATGGGTAATTTAGGGAAATTCTTTTAGTTAGCGAATAATAAATGAAAATGCTTAATAACTTGGATCTCCCAAAAGGTCAAACAAACCGGGGAGAAGGAGTGTTTATTCTTACATCGTATCACTACAGAGTGCGTAAAAATGAGAAATAGGAGCCCGCCGATGAGAACAAGTAGTAATCAGTGTGAAATACTAACGGATGCGATCATACCAGCACTAATCCACCGGATCCCATCAGAACTCCGAAGTTAAGCGTGCTTGGGCGAGAGTAGTACTAGGATGGGTGACCTCCTGGGAAGTCCTCGTGTTGCATCCCTTTTTGCTCCTTAATTTTTTTTTCATCGTCCCGTCGGAGAGAGGGGGAAGTAAATAACCTGCCAAAGGCGGGTTAGGACCGTCGGATTTCCTAAAAAATGTTGTTTTCCGCATCATCCGTCCATTTTTCAGAATTTTGTTAAAGTCGAGGAAAATATCGGACCCTTATATTATTTATTTAAGGACTCTAAATTCAATATGGGTAATTTAGGGAAATTCTTTTAGTTAGCGAATAATAAATGAAAATGCTTAATAACTTGGATCTCCCAAAAGGTCAAACAAACCGGGGAGAAGGAGTGTTTATTCTTACATCGTATCACTACAGAGTGCGTAAAAATGAGAAATAGGAGCCCGCCGATGAGAACAAGTAGTAATCAGTGTGAAATACTAACGGATGCGATCATACCAGCACTAATCCACCGGATCCCATCAGAACTCCGAAGTTAAGCGTGCTTGGGCGAGAGTAGTACTAGGATGGGTGACCTCCTGGGAAGTCCTCGTGTTGCATCCCTTTTTGCTCCTTAATTTTTTTTTCATCGTCCCGTCGGAGAGAGGGGGAAGTAAATAACCTGCCAAAGGCGGGTTAGGACCGTCGGATTTCCTAAAAAATGTTGTTTTCCGCATCATCCGTCCATTTTTCAGAATTTTGTTAAAGTCGAGGAAAATATCGGACCCTTATATTATTTATTTAAGGACTCTAAATTCAATATGGGTAATTTAGGGAAATTCTTTTAGTTAGCGAATAATAAATGAAAATGCTTAATAACTTGGATCTCCCAAAAGGTCAAACAAACCGGGGAGAAGGAGTGTTTATTCTTACATCGTATCACTACAGAGTGCGTAAAAATGAGAAATAGGAGCCCGCCGATGAGAACAAGTAGTAATCAGTGTGAAATACTAACGGATGCGATCATACCAGCACTAATCCACCGGATCCCATCAGAACTCCGAAGTTAAGCGTGCTTGGGCGAGAGTAGTACTAGGATGGGTGACCTCCTGGGAAGTCCTCGTGTTGCATCCCTTTTTGCTCCTTAATTTTTTTTTCATCGTCCCGTCGGAGAGAGGGGGAAGTAAATAACCTGCCAAAGGCGGGTTAGGACCGTCGGATTTCCTAAAAAATGTTGTTTTCCGCATCATCCGTCCATTTTTCAGAATTTTGTTAAAGTCGAGGAAAATATCGGACCCTTATATTATTTATTTAAGGACTCTAAATTCAATATGGGTAATTTAGGGAAATTCTTTTAGTTAGCGAATAATAAATGAAAATGCTTAATAACTTGGATCTCCCAAAAGGTCAAACAAACCGGGGAGAAGGAGTGTTTATTCTTACATCGTATCACTACAGAGTGCGTAAAAATGAGAAATAGGAGCCCGCCGATGAGAACAAGTAGTAATCAGTGTGAAATACTAACGGATGCGATCATACCAGCACTAATCCACCGGATCCCATCAGAACTCCGAAGTTAAGCGTGCTTGGGCGAGAGTAGTACTAGGATGGGTGACCTCCTGGGAAGTCCTCGTGTTGCATCCCTTTTTGCTCCTTAATTTTTTTTTCATCGTCCCGTCGGAGAGAGGGGGAAGTAAATAACCTGCCAAAGGCGGGTTAGGACCGTCGGATTTCCTAAAAAATGTTGTTTTCCGCATCATCCGTCCATTTTTCAGAATTTTGTTAAAGTCGAGGAAAATATCGGACCCTTATATTATTTATTTAAGGACTCTAAATTCAATATGGGTAATTTAGGGAAATTCTTTTAGTTAGCGAATAATAAATGAAAATGCTTAATAACTTGGATCTCCCAAAAGGTCAAACAAACCGGGGAGAAGGAGTGTTTATTCTTACATCGTATCACTACAGAGTGCGTAAAAATGAGAAATAGGAGCCCGCCGATGAGAACAAGTAGTAATCAGTGTGAAATACTAACGGATGCGATCATACCAGCACTAATCCACCGGATCCCATCAGAACTCCGAAGTTAAGCGTGCTTGGGCGAGAGTAGTACTAGGATGGGTGACCTCCTGGGAAGTCCTCGTGTTGCATCCCTTTTTGCTCCTTAATTTTTTTTTCATCGTCCCGTCGGAGAGAGGGGGAAGTAAATAACCTGCCAAAGGCGGGTTAGGACCGTCGGATTTCCTAAAAAATGTTGTTTTCCGCATCATCCGTCCATTTTTCAGAATTTTGTTAAAGTCGAGGAAAATATCGGACCCTTATATTATTTATTTAAGGACTCTAAATTCAATATGGGTAATTTAGGGAAATTCTTTTAGTTAGCGAATAATAAATGAAAATGCTTAATAACTTGGATCTCCCAAAAGGTCAAACAAACCGGGGAGAAGGAGTGTTTATTCTTACATCGTATCACTACAGAGTGCGTAAAAATGAGAAATAGGAGCCCGCCGATGAGAACAAGTAGTAATCAGTGTGAAATACTAACGGATGCGATCATACCAGCACTAATCCACCGGATCCCATCAGAACTCCGAAGTTAAGCGTGCTTGGGCGAGAGTAGTACTAGGATGGGTGACCTCCTGGGAAGTCCTCGTGTTGCATCCCTTTTTGCTCCTTAATTTTTTTTTCATCGTCCCGTCGGAGAGAGGGGGAAGTAAATAACCTGCCAAAGGCGGGTTAGGACCGTCGGATTTCCTAAAAAATGTTGTTTTCCGCATCATCCGTCCATTTTTCAGAATTTTGTTAAAGTCGAGGAAAATATCGGACCCTTATATTATTTATTTAAGGACTCTAAATTCAATATGGGTAATTTAGGGAAATTCTTTTAGTTAGCGAATAATAAATGAAAATGCTTAATAACTTGGATCTCCCAAAAGGTCAAACAAACCGGGGAGAAGGAGTGTTTATTCTTACATCGTATCACTACAGAGTGCGTAAAAATGAGAAATAGGAGCCCGCCGATGAGAACAAGTAGTAATCAGTGTGAAATACTAACGGATGCGATCATACCAGCACTAATCCACCGGATCCCATCAGAACTCCGAAGTTAAGCGTGCTTGGGCGAGAGTAGTACTAGGATGGGTGACCTCCTGGGAAGTCCTCGTGTTGCATCCCTTTTTGCTCCTTAATTTTTTTTTCATCGTCCCGTCGGAGAGAGGGGGAAGTAAATAACCTGCCAAAGGCGGGTTAGGACCGTCGGATTTCCTAAAAAATGTTGTTTTCCGCATCATCCGTCCATTTTTCAGAATTTTGTTAAAGTCGAGGAAAATATCGGACCCTTATATTATTTATTTAAGGACTCTAAATTCAATATGGGTAATTTAGGGAAATTCTTTTAGTTAGCGAATAATAAATGAAAATGCTTAATAACTTGGATCTCCCAAAAGGTCAAACAAACCGGGGAGAAGGAGTGTTTATTCTTACATCGTATCACTACAGAGTGCGTAAAAATGAGAAATAGGAGCCCGCCGATGAGAACAAGTAGTAATCAGTGTGAAATACTAACGGATGCGATCATACCAGCACTAATCCACCGGATCCCATCAGAACTCCGAAGTTAAGCGTGCTTGGGCGAGAGTAGTACTAGGATGGGTGACCTCCTGGGAAGTCCTCGTGTTGCATCCCTTTTTGCTCCTTAATTTTTTTTTCATCGTCCCGTCGGAGAGAGGGGGAAGTAAATAACCTGCCAAAGGCGGGTTAGGACCGTCGGATTTCCTAAAAAATGTTGTTTTCCGCATCATCCGTCCATTTTTCAGAATTTTGTTAAAGTCGAGGAAAATATCGGACCCTTATATTATTTATTTAAGGACTCTAAATTCAATATGGGTAATTTAGGGAAATTCTTTTAGTTAGCGAATAATAAATGAAAATGCTTAATAACTTGGATCTCCCAAAAGGTCAAACAAACCGGGGAGAAGGAGTGTTTATTCTTACATCGTATCACTACAGAGTGCGTAAAAATGAGAAATAGGAGCCCGCCGATGAGAACAAGTAGTAATCAGTGTGAAATACTAACGGATGCGATCATACCAGCACTAATCCACCGGATCCCATCAGAACTCCGAAGTTAAGCGTGCTTGGGCGAGAGTAGTACTAGGATGGGTGACCTCCTGGGAAGTCCTCGTGTTGCATCCCTTTTTGCTCCTTAATTTTTTTTTCATCGTCCCGTCGGAGAGAGGGGGAAGTAAATAACCTGCCAAAGGCGGGTTAGGACCGTCGGATTTCCTAAAAAATGTTGTTTTCCGCATCATCCGTCCATTTTTCAGAATTTTGTTAAAGTCGAGGAAAATATCGGACCCTTATATTATTTATTTAAGGACTCTAAATTCAATATGGGTAATTTAGGGAAATTCTTTTAGTTAGCGAATAATAAATGAAAATGCTTAATAACTTGGATCTCCCAAAAGGTCAAACAAACCGGGGAGAAGGAGTGTTTATTCTTACATCGTATCACTACAGAGTGCGTAAAAATGAGAAATAGGAGCCCGCCGATGAGAACAAGTAGTAATCAGTGTGAAATACTAACGGATGCGATCATACCAGCACTAATCCACCGGATCCCATCAGAACTCCGAAGTTAAGCGTGCTTGGGCGAGAGTAGTACTAGGATGGGTGACCTCCTGGGAAGTCCTCGTGTTGCATCCCTTTTTGCTCCTTAATTTTTTTTTCATCGTCCCGTCGGAGAGAGGGGGAAGTAAATAACCTGCCAAAGGCGGGTTAGGACCGTCGGATTTCCTAAAAAATGTTGTTTTCCGCATCATCCGTCCATTTTTCAGAATTTTGTTAAAGTCGAGGAAAATATCGGACCCTTATATTATTTATTTAAGGACTCTAAATTCAATATGGGTAATTTAGGGAAATTCTTTTAGTTAGCGAATAATAAATGAAAATGCTTAATAACTTGGATCTCCCAAAAGGTCAAACAAACCGGGGATAAGGAGTGTTTATTCTTACATCGTATCACTACAGAGTGCGTAAAAATGAGAAATAGGAGCCCGCCGATGAGAACAAGTAGTAATCAGTGTGAAATACTAACGGATGCGATCATACCAGCACTAATCCACCGGATCCCATCAGAACTCCGAAGTTAAGCGTGCTTGGGCGAGAGTAGTACTAGGATGGGTGACCTCCTGGGAAGTCCTCGTGTTGCATCCCTTTTTGCTCCTTAATTTTTTTTTCATCGTCCCGTCGGAGAGAGGGGGAAGTAAATAACCTGCCAAAGGCGGGTTAGGACCGTCGGATTTCCTAAAAAATGTTGTTTTCCGCATCATCCGTCCATTTTTCAGAATTTTGTTAAAGTCGAGGAAAATATCGGACCCTTATATTATTTATTTAAGGACTCTAAATTCAATATGGGTAATTTAGGGAAATTCTTTTAGTTAGCGAATAATAAATGAAAATGCTTAATAACTTGGATCTCCCAAAAGGTCAAACAAACCGGGGAGAAGGAGTGTTTATTCTTACATCGTATCACTACAGAGTGCGTAAAAATGAGAAATAGGAGCCCGCCGATGAGAACAAGTAGTAATCAGTGTGAAATACTAACGGATGCGATCATACCAGCACTAATCCACCGGATCCCATCAGAACTCCGAAGTTAAGCGTGCTTGGGCGAGAGTAGTACTAGGATGGGTGACCTCCTGGGAAGTCCTCGTGTTGCATCCCTTTTTGCTCCTTAATTTTTTTTTCATCGTCCCGTCGGAGAGAGGGGGAAGTAAATAACCTGCCAAAGGCGGGTTAGGACCGTCGGATTTCCTAAAAAATGTTGTTTTCCGCATCATCCGTCCATTTTTCAGAATTTTGTTAAAGTCGAGGAAAATATCGGACCCTTATATTATTTATTTAAGGACTCTAAATTCAATATGGGTAATTTAGGGAAATTCTTTTAGTTAGCGAATAATAAATGAAAATGCTTAATAACTTGGATCTCCCAAAAGGTCAAACAAACCGGGGAGAAGGAGTGTTTATTCTTACATCGTATCACTACAGAGTGCGTAAAAATGAGAAATAGGAGCCCGCCGATGAGAACAAGTAGTAATCAGTGTGAAATACTAACGGATGCGATCATACCAGCACTAATCCACCGGATCCCATCAGAACTCCGAAGTTAAGCGTGCTTGGGCGAGAGTAGTACTAGGATGGGTGACCTCCTGGGAAGTCCTCGTGTTGCATCCCTTTTTGCTCCTTAATTTTTTTTTCATCGTCCCGTCGGAGAGAGGGGGAAGTAAATAACCTGCCAAAGGCGGGTTAGGACCGTCGGATTTCCTAAAAAATGTTGTTTTCCGCATCATCCGTCCATTTTTCAGAATTTTGTTAAAGTCGAGGAAAATATCGGACCCTTATATTATTTATTTAAGGACTCTAAATTCAATATGGGTAATTTAGGGAAATTCTTTTAGTTAGCGAATAATAAATGAAAATGCTTAATAACTTGGATCTCCCAAAAGGTCAAACAAACCGGGGAGAAGGAGTGTTTATTCTTACATCGTATCACTACAGAGTGCGTAAAAATGAGAAATAGGAGCCCGCCGATGAGAACAAGTAGTAATCAGTGTGAAATACTAACGGATGCGATCATACCAGCACTAATCCACCGGATCCCATCAGAACTCCGAAGTTAAGCGTGCTTGGGCGAGAGTAGTACTAGGATGGGTGACCTCCTGGGAAGTCCTCGTGTTGCATCCCTTTTTGCTCCTTAATTTTTTTTTCATCGTCCCGTCGGAGAGAGGGGGAAGTAAATAACCTGCCAAAGGCGGGTTAGGACCGTCGGATTTCCTAAAAAATGTTGTTTTCCGCATCATCCGTCCATTTTTCAGAATTTTGTTAAAGTCGAGGAAAATATCGGACCCTTATATTATTTATTTAAGGACTCTAAATTCAATATGGGTAATTTAGGGAAATTCTTTTAGTTAGCGAATAATAAATGAAAATGCTTAATAACTTGGATCTCCCAAAAGGTCAAACAAACCGGGGAGAAGGAGTGTTTATTCTTACATCGTATCACTACAGAGTGCGTAAAAATGAGAAATAGGAGCCCGCCGATGAGAACAAGTAGTAATCAGTGTGAAATACTAACGGATGCGATCATACCAGCACTAATCCACCGGATCCCATCAGAACTCCGAAGTTAAGCGTGCTTGGGCGAGAGTAGTACTAGGATGGGTGACCTCCTGGGAAGTCCTCGTGTTGCATCCCTTTTTGCTCCTTAATTTTTTTTTCATCGTCCCGTCGGAGAGAGGGGGAAGTAAATAACCTGCCAAAGGCGGGTTAGGACCGTCGGATTTCCTAAAAAATGTTGTTTTCCGCATCATCCGTCCATTTTTCAGAATTTTGTTAAAGTCGAGGAAAATATCGGACCCTTATATTATTTATTTAAGGACTCTAAATTCAATATGGGTAATTTAGGGAAATTCTTTTAGTTAGCGAATAATAAATGAAAATGCTTAATAACTTGGATCTCCCAAAAGGTCAAACAAACCGGGGAGAAGGAGTGTTTATTCTTACATCGTATCACTACAGAGTGCGTAAAAATGAGAAATAGGAGCCCGCCGATGAGAACAAGTAGTAATCAGTGTGAAATACTAACGGATGCGATCATACCAGCACTAATCCACCGGATCCCATCAGAACTCCGAAGTTAAGCGTGCTTGGGCGAGAGTAGTACTAGGATGGGTGACCTCCTGGGAAGTCCTCGTGTTGCATCCCTTTTTGCTCCTTAATTTTTTTTTCATCGTCCCGTCGGAGAGAGGGGGAAGTAAATAACCTGCCAAAGGCGGGTTAGGACCGTCGGATTTCCTAAAAAATGTTGTTTTCCGCATCATCCGTCCATTTTTCAGAATTTTGTTAAAGTCGAGGAAAATATCGGACCCTTATATTATTTATTTAAGGACTCTAAATTCAATATGGGTAATTTAGGGAAATTCTTTTAGTTAGCGAATAATAAATGAAAATGCTTAATAACTTGGATCTCCCAAAAGGTCAAACAAACCGGGGAGAAGGAGTGTTTATTCTTACATCGTATCACTACAGAGTGCGTAAAAATGAGAAATAGGAGCCCGCCGATGAGAACAAGTAGTAATCAGTGTGAAATACTAACGGATGCGATCATACCAGCACTAATCCACCGGATCCCATCAGAACTCCGAAGTTAAGCGTGCTTGGGCGAGAGTAGTACTAGGATGGGTGACCTCCTGGGAAGTCCTCGTGTTGCATCCCTTTTTGCTCCTTAATTTTTTTTTCATCGTCCCGTCGGAGAGAGGGGGAAGTAAATAACCTGCCAAAGGCGGGTTAGGACCGTCGGATTTCCTAAAAAATGTTGTTTTCCGCATCATCCGTCCATTTTTCAGAATTTTGTTAAAGTCGAGGAAAATATCGGACCCTTATATTATTTATTTAAGGACTCTAAATTCAATATGGGTAATTTAGGGAAATTCTTTTAGTTAGCGAATAATAAATGAAAATGCTTAATAACTTGGATCTCCCAAAAGGTCAAACAAACCGGGGAGAAGGAGTGTTTATTCTTACATCGTATCACTACAGAGTGCGTAAAAATGAGAAATAGGAGCCCGCCGATGAGAACAAGTAGTAATCAGTGTGAAATACTAACGGATGCGATCATACCAGCACTAATCCACCGGATCCCATCAGAACTCCGAAGTTAAGCGTGCTTGGGCGAGAGTAGTACTAGGATGGGTGACCTCCTGGGAAGTCCTCGTGTTGCATCCCTTTTTGCTCCTTAATTTTTTTTTCATCGTCCCGTCGGAGAGAGGGGGAAGTAAATAACCTGCCAAAGGCGGGTTAGGACCGTCGGATTTCCTAAAAAATGTTGTTTTCCGCATCATCCGTCCATTTTTCAGAATTTTGTTAAAGTCGAGGAAAATATCGGACCCTTATATTATTTATTTAAGGACTCTAAATTCAATATGGGTAATTTAGGGAAATTCTTTTAGTTAGCGAATAATAAATGAAAATGCTTAATAACTTGGATCTCCCAAAAGGTCAAACAAACCGGGGAGAAGGAGTGTTTATTCTTACATCGTATCACTACAGAGTGCGTAAAAATGAGAAATAGGAGCCCGCCGATGAGAACAAGTAGTAATCAGTGTGAAATACTAACGGATGCGATCATACCAGCACTAATCCACCGGATCCCATCAGAACTCCGAAGTTAAGCGTGCTTGGGCGAGAGTAGTACTAGGATGGGTGACCTCCTGGGAAGTCCTCGTGTTGCATCCCTTTTTGCTCCTTAATTTTTTTTTCATCGTCCCGTCGGAGAGAGGGGGAAGTAAATAACCTGCCAAAGGCGGGTTAGGACCGTCGGATTTCCTAAAAAATGTTGTTTTCCGCATCATCCGTCCATTTTTCAGAATTTTGTTAAAGTCGAGGAAAATATCGGACCCTTATATTATTTATTTAAGGACTCTAAATTCAATATGGGTAATTTAGGGAAATTCTTTTAGTTAGCGAATAATAAATGAAAATGCTTAATAACTTGGATCTCCCAAAAGGTCAAACAAACCGGGGAGAAGGAGTGTTTATTCTTACATCGTATCACTACAGAGTGCGTAAAAATGAGAAATAGGAGCCCGCCGATGAGAACAAGTAGTAATCAGTGTGAAATACTAACGGATGCGATCATACCAGCACTAATCCACCGGATCCCATCAGAACTCCGAAGTTAAGCGTGCTTGGGCGAGAGTAGTACTAGGATGGGTGACCTCCTGGGAAGTCCTCGTGTTGCATCCCTTTTTGCTCCTTAATTTTTTTTTCATCGTCCCGTCGGAGAGAGGGGGAAGTAAATAACCTGCCAAAGGCGGGTTAGGACCGTCGGATTTCCTAAAAAATGTTGTTTTCCGCATCATCCGTCCATTTTTCAGAATTTTGTTAAAGTCGAGGAAAATATCGGACCCTTATATTATTTATTTAAGGACTCTAAATTCAATATGGGTAATTTAGGGAAATTCTTTTAGTTAGCGAATAATAAATGAAAATGCTTAATAACTTGGATCTCCCAAAAGGTCAAACAAACCGGGGAGAAGGAGTGTTTATTCTTACATCGTATCACTACAGAGTGCGTAAAAATGAGAAATAGGAGCCCGCCGATGAGAACAAGTAGTAATCAGTGTGAAATACTAACGGATGCGATCATACCAGCACTAATCCACCGGATCCCATCAGAACTCCGAAGTTAAGCGTGCTTGGGCGAGAGTAGTACTAGGATGGGTGACCTCCTGGGAAGTCCTCGTGTTGCATCCCTTTTTGCTCCTTAATTTTTTTTTCATCGTCCCGTCGGAGAGAGGGGGAAGTAAATAACCTGCCAAAGGCGGGTTAGGACCGTCGGATTTCCTAAAAAATGTTGTTTTCCGCATCATCCGTCCATTTTTCAGAATTTTGTTAAAGTCGAGGAAAATATCGGACCCTTATATTATTTATTTAAGGACTCTAAATTCAATATGGGTAATTTAGGGAAATTCTTTTAGTTAGCGAATAATAAATGAAAATGCTTAATAACTTGGATCTCCCAAAAGGTCAAACAAACCGGGGAGAAGGAGTGTTTATTCTTACATCGTATCACTACAGAGTGCGTAAAAATGAGAAATAGGAGCCCGCCGATGAGAACAAGTAGTAATCAGTGTGAAATACTAACGGATGCGATCATACCAGCACTAATCCACCGGATCCCATCAGAACTCCGAAGTTAAGCGTGCTTGGGCGAGAGTAGTACTAGGATGGGTGACCTCCTGGGAAGTCCTCGTGTTGCATCCCTTTTTGCTCCTTAATTTTTTTTTCATCGTCCCGTCGGAGAGAGGGGGAAGTAAATAACCTGCCAAAGGCGGGTTAGGACCGTCGGATTTCCTAAAAAATGTTGTTTTCCGCATCATCCGTCCATTTTTCAGAATTTTGTTAAAGTCGAGGAAAATATCGGACCCTTATATTATTTATTTAAGGACTCTAAATTCAATATGGGTAATTTAGGGAAATTCTTTTAGTTAGCGAATAATAAATGAAAATGCTTAATAACTTGGATCTCCCAAAAGGTCAAACAAACCGGGGAGAAGGAGTGTTTATTCTTACATCGTATCACTACAGAGTGCGTAAAAATGAGAAATAGGAGCCCGCCGATGAGAACAAGTAGTAATCAGTGTGAAATACTAACGGATGCGATCATACCAGCACTAATCCACCGGATCCCATCAGAACTCCGAAGTTAAGCGTGCTTGGGCGAGAGTAGTACTAGGATGGGTGACCTCCTGGGAAGTCCTCGTGTTGCATCCCTTTTTGCTCCTTAATTTTTTTTTCATCGTCCCGTCGGAGAGAGGGGGAAGTAAATAACCTGCCAAAGGCGGGTTAGGACCGTCGGATTTCCTAAAAAATGTTGTTTTCCGCATCATCCGTCCATTTTTCAGAATTTTGTTAAAGTCGAGGAAAATATCGGACCCTTATATTATTTATTTAAGGACTCTAAATTCAATATGGGTAATTTAGGGAAATTCTTTTAGTTAGCGAATAATAAATGAAAATGCTTAATAACTTGGATCTCCCAAAAGGTCAAACAAACCGGGGAGAAGGAGTGTTTATTCTTACATCGTATCACTACAGAGTGCGTAAAAATGAGAAATAGGAGCCCGCCGATGAGAACAAGTAGTAATCAGTGTGAAATACTAACGGATGCGATCATACCAGCACTAATCCACCGGATCCCATCAGAACTCCGAAGTTAAGCGTGCTTGGGCGAGAGTAGTACTAGGATGGGTGACCTCCTGGGAAGTCCTCGTGTTGCATCCCTTTTTGCTCCTTAATTTTTTTTTCATCGTCCCGTCGGAGAGAGGGGGAAGTAAATAACCTGCCAAAGGCGGGTTAGGACCGTCGGATTTCCTAAAAAATGTTGTTTTCCGCATCATCCGTCCATTTTTCAGAATTTTGTTAAAGTCGAGGAAAATATCGGACCCTTATATTATTTATTTAAGGACTCTAAATTCAATATGGGTAATTTAGGGAAATTCTTTTAGTTAGCGAATAATAAATGAAAATGCTTAATAACTTGGATCTCCCAAAAGGTCAAACAAACCGGGGAGAAGGAGTGTTTATTCTTACATCGTATCACTACAGAGTGCGTAAAAATGAGAAATAGGAGCCCGCCGATGAGAACAAGTAGTAATCAGTGTGAAATACTAACGGATGCGATCATACCAGCACTAATCCACCGGATCCCATCAGAACTCCGAAGTTAAGCGTGCTTGGGCGAGAGTAGTACTAGGATGGGTGACCTCCTGGGAAGTCCTCGTGTTGCATCCCTTTTTGCTCCTTAATTTTTTTTTCATCGTCCCGTCGGAGAGAGGGGGAAGTAAATAACCTGCCAAAGGCGGGTTAGGACCGTCGGATTTCCTAAAAAATGTTGTTTTCCGCATCATCCGTCCATTTTTCAGAATTTTGTTAAAGTCGAGGAAAATATCGGACCCTTATATTATTTATTTAAGGACTCTAAATTCAATATGGGTAATTTAGGGAAATTCTTTTAGTTAGCGAATAATAAATGAAAATGCTTAATAACTTGGATCTCCCAAAAGGTCAAACAAACCGGGGAGAAGGAGTGTTTATTCTTACATCGTATCACTACAGAGTGCGTAAAAATGAGAAATAGGAGCCCGCCGATGAGAACAAGTAGTAATCAGTGTGAAATACTAACGGATGCGATCATACCAGCACTAATCCACCGGATCCCATCAGAACTCCGAAGTTAAGCGTGCTTGGGCGAGAGTAGTACTAGGATGGGTGACCTCCTGGGAAGTCCTCGTGTTGCATCCCTTTTTGCTCCTTAATTTTTTTTTCATCGTCCCGTCGGAGAGAGGGGGAAGTAAATAACCTGCCAAAGGCGGGTTAGGACCGTCGGATTTCCTAAAAAATGTTGTTTTCCGCATCATCCGTCCATTTTTCAGAATTTTGTTAAAGTCGAGGAAAATATCGGACCCTTATATTATTTATTTAAGGACTCTAAATTCAATATGGGTAATTTAGGGAAATTCTTTTAGTTAGCGAATAATAAATGAAAATGCTTAATAACTTGGATCTCCCAAAAGGTCAAACAAACCGGGGAGAAGGAGTGTTTATTCTTACATCGTATCACTACAGAGTGCGTAAAAATGAGAAATAGGAGCCCGCCGATGAGAACAAGTAGTAATCAGTGTGAAATACTAACGGATGCGATCATACCAGCACTAATCCACCGGATCCCATCAGAACTCCGAAGTTAAGCGTGCTTGGGCGAGAGTAGTACTAGGATGGGTGACCTCCTGGGAAGTCCTCGTGTTGCATCCCTTTTTGCTCCTTAATTTTTTTTTCATCGTCCCGTCGGAGAGAGGGGGAAGTAAATAACCTGCCAAAGGCGGGTTAGGACCGTCGGATTTCCTAAAAAATGTTGTTTTCCGCATCATCCGTCCATTTTTCAGAATTTTGTTAAAGTCGAGGAAAATATCGGACCCTTATATTATTTATTTAAGGACTCTAAATTCAATATGGGTAATTTAGGGAAATTCTTTTAGTTAGCGAATAATAAATGAAAATGCTTAATAACTTGGATCTCCCAAAAGGTCAAACAAACCGGGGAGAAGGAGTGTTTATTCTTACATCGTATCACTACAGAGTGCGTAAAAATGAGAAATAGGAGCCCGCCGATGAGAACAAGTAGTAATCAGTGTGAAATACTAACGGATGCGATCATACCAGCACTAATCCACCGGATCCCATCAGAACTCCGAAGTTAAGCGTGCTTGGGCGAGAGTAGTACTAGGATGGGTGACCTCCTGGGAAGTCCTCGTGTTGCATCCCTTTTTGCTCCTTAATTTTTTTTCATCGTCCCGTCGGAGAGAGGGGGAAGTAAATAACCTGCCAAAGGCGGGTTAGGACCGTCGGATTTCCTAAAAAATGTTGTTTTCCGCATCATCCGTCCATTTTTCAGAATTTTGTTAAAGTCGAGGAAAATATCGGACCCTTATATTATTTATTTAAGGACTCTAAATTCAATATGGGTAATTTAGGGAAATTCTTTTAGTTAGCGAATAATAAATGAAAATGCTTAATAACTTGGATCTCCCAAAAGGTCAAACAAACCGGGGAGAAGGAGTGTTTATTCTTACATCGTATCACTACAGAGTGCGTAAAAATGAGAAATAGGAGCCCGCCGATGAGAACAAGTAGTAATCAGTGTGAAATACTAACGGATGCGATCATACCAGCACTAATCCACCGGATCCCATCAGAACTCCGAAGTTAAGCGTGCTTGGGCGAGAGTAGTACTAGGATGGGTGACCTCCTGGGAAGTCCTCGTGTTGCATCCCTTTTTGCTCCTTAATTTTTTTTTCATCGTCCCGTCGGAGAGAGGGGGAAGTAAATAACCTGCCAAAGGCGGGTTAGGACCGTCGGATTTCCTAAAAAATGTTGTTTTCCGCATCATCCGTCCATTTTTCAGAATTTTGTTAAAGTCGAGGAAAATATCGGACCCTTATATTATTTATTTAAGGACTCTAAATTCAATATGGGTAATTTAGGGAAATTCTTTTAGTTAGCGAATAATAAATGAAAATGCTTAATAACTTGGATCTCCCAAAAGGTCAAACAAACCGGGGAGAAGGAGTGTTTATTCTTACATCGTATCACTACAGAGTGCGTAAAAATGAGAAATAGGAGCCCGCCGATTGAGAACAAGTAGTAATCAGTGTGAAATACTAACGGATGCGATCATACCAGCACTAATCCACCGGATCCCATCAGAACTCCGAAGTTAAGCGTGCTTGGGCGAGAGTAGTACTAGGATGGGTGACCTCCTGGGAAGTCCTCGTGTTGCATCCCTTTTTGCTCCTTAATTTTTTTTTCATCGTCCCGTCGGAGAGAGGGGGAAGTAAATAACCTGCCAAAGGCGGGTTAGGACCGTCGGATTTCCTAAAAAATGTTGTTTTCCGCATCATCCGTCCATTTTTCAGAATTTTGTTAAAGTCGAGGAAAATATCGGACCCTTATATTATTTATTTAAGGACTCTAAATTCAATATGGGTAATTTAGGGAAATTCTTTTAGTTAGCGAATAATAAATGAAAATGCTTAATAACTTGGATCTCCCAAAAGGTCAAACAAACCGGGGAGAAGGAGTGTTTATTCTTACATCGTATCACTACAGAGTGCGTAAAAATGAGAAATAGGAGCCCGCCGATGAGAACAAGTAGTAATCAGTGTGAAATACTAACGGATGCGATCATACCAGCACTAATCCACCGGATCCCATCAGAACTCCGAAGTTAAGCGTGCTTGGGCGAGAGTAGTACTAGGATGGGTGACCTCCTGGGAAGTCCTCGTGTTGCATCCCTTTTTGCTCCTTAATTTTTTTTTCATCGTCCCGTCGGAGAGAGGGGGAAGTAAATAACCTGCCAAAGGCGGGTTAGGACCGTCGGATTTCCTAAAAAATGTTGTTTTCCGCATCATCCGTCCATTTTTCAGAATTTTGTTAAAGTCGAGGAAAATATCGGACCCTTATATTATTTATTTAAGGACTCTAAATTCAATATGGGTAATTTAGGGAAATTCTTTTAGTTAGCGAATAATAAATGAAAATGCTTAATAACTTGGATCTCCCAAAAGGTCAAACAAACCGGGGAGAAGGAGTGTTTATTCTTACATCGTATCACTACAGAGTGCGTAAAAATGAGAAATAGGAGCCCGCCGATGAGAACAAGTAGTAATCAGTGTGAAATACTAACGGATGCGATCATACCAGCACTAATCCACCGGATCCCATCAGAACTCCGAAGTTAAGCGTGCTTGGGCGAGAGTAGTACTAGGATGGGTGACCTCCTGGGAAGTCCTCGTGTTGCATCCCTTTTTGCTCCTTAATTTTTTTTTCATCGTCCCGTCGGAGAGAGGGGGAAGTAAATAACCTGCCAAAGGCGGGTTAGGACCGTCGGATTTCCTAAAAAATGTTGTTTTCCGCATCATCCGTCCATTTTTCAGAATTTTGTTAAAGTCGAGGAAAATATCGGACCCTTATATTATTTATTTAAGGACTCTAAATTCAATATGGGTAATTTAGGGAAATTCTTTTAGTTAGCGAATAATAAATGAAAATGCTTAATAACTTGGATCTCCCAAAAGGTCAAACAAACCGGGGAGAAGGAGTGTTTATTCTTACATCGTATCACTACAGAGTGCGTAAAAATGAGAAATAGGAGCCCGCCGATGAGAACAAGTAGTAATCAGTGTGAAATACTAACGGATGCGATCATACCAGCACTAATCCACCGGATCCCATCAGAACTCCGAAGTTAAGCGTGCTTGGGCGAGAGTAGTACTAGGATGGGTGACCTCCTGGGAAGTCCTCGTGTTGCATCCCTTTTTGCTCCTTAATTTTTTTTTCATCGTCCCGTCGGAGAGAGGGGGAAGTAAATAACCTGCCAAAGGCGGGTTAGGACCGTCGGATTTCCTAAAAAATGTTGTTTTCCGCATCATCCGTCCATTTTTCAGAATTTTGTTAAAGTCGAGGAAAATATCGGACCCTTATATTATTTATTTAAGGACTCTAAATTCAATATGGGTAATTTAGGGAAATTCTTTTAGTTAGCGAATAATAAATGAAAATGCTTAATAACTTGGATCTCCCAAAAGGTCAAACAAACCGGGGAGAAGGAGTGTTTATTCTTACATCGTATCACTACAGAGTGCGTAAAAATGAGAAATAGGAGCCCGCCGATGAGAACAAGTAGTAATCAGTGTGAAATACTAACGGATGCGATCATACCAGCACTAATCCACCGGATCCCATCAGAACTCCGAAGTTAAGCGTGCTTGGGCGAGAGTAGTACTAGGATGGGTGACCTCCTGGGAAGTCCTCGTGTTGCATCCCTTTTTGCTCCTTAATTTTTTTTTCATCGTCCCGTCGGAGAGAGGGGGAAGTAAATAACCTGCCAAAGGCGGGTTAGGACCGTCGGATTTCCTAAAAAATGTTGTTTTCCGCATCATCCGTCCATTTTTCAGAATTTTGTTAAAGTCGAGGAAAATATCGGACCCTTATATTATTTATTTAAGGACTCTAAATTCAATATGGGTAATTTAGGGAAATTCTTTTAGTTAGCGAATAATAAATGAAAATGCTTAATAACTTGGATCTCCCAAAAGGTCAAACAAACCGGGGAGAAGGAGTGTTTATTCTTACATCGTATCACTACAGAGTGCGTAAAAATGAGAAATAGGAGCCCGCCGATGAGAACAAGTAGTAATCAGTGTGAAATACTAACGGATGCGATCATACCAGCACTAATCCACCGGATCCCATCAGAACTCCGAAGTTAAGCGTGCTTGGGCGAGAGTAGTACTAGGATGGGTGACCTCCTGGGAAGTCCTCGTGTTGCATCCCTTTTTGCTCCTTAATTTTTTTTTCATCGTCCCGTCGGAGAGAGGGGGAAGTAAATAACCTGCCAAAGGCGGGTTAGGACCGTCGGATTTCCTAAAAAATGTTGTTTTCCGCATCATCCGTCCATTTTTCAGAATTTTGTTAAAGTCGAGGAAAATATCGGACCCTTATATTATTTATTTAAGGACTCTAAATTCAATATGGGTAATTTAGGGAAATTCTTTTAGTTAGCGAATAATAAATGAAAATGCTTAATAACTTGGATCTCCCAAAAGGTCAAACAAACCGGGGAGAAGGAGTGTTTATTCTTACATCGTATCACTACAGAGTGCGTAAAAATGAGAAATAGGAGCCCGCCGATGAGAACAAGTAGTAATCAGTGTGAAATACTAACGGATGCGATCATACCAGCACTAATCCACCGGATCCCATCAGAACTCCGAAGTTAAGCGTGCTTGGGCGAGAGTAGTACTAGGATGGGTGACCTCCTGGGAAGTCCTCGTGTTGCATCCCTTTTTGCTCCTTAATTTTTTTTTCATCGTCCCGTCGGAGAGAGGGGGAAGTAAATAACCTGCCAAAGGCGGGTTAGGACCGTCGGATTTCCTAAAAAATGTTGTTTTCCGCATCATCCGTCCATTTTTCAGAATTTTGTTAAAGTCGAGGAAAATATCGGACCCTTATATTATTTATTTAAGGACTCTAAATTCAATATGGGTAATTTAGGGAAATTCTTTTAGTTAGCGAATAATAAATGAAAATGCTTAATAACTTGGATCTCCCAAAAGGTCAAACAAACCGGGGAGAAGGAGTGTTTATTCTTACATCGTATCACTACAGAGTGCGTAAAAATGAGAAATAGGAGCCCGCCGATGAGAACAAGTAGTAATCAGTGTGAAATACTAACGGATGCGATCATACCAGCACTAATCCACCGGATCCCATCAGAACTCCGAAGTTAAGCGTGCTTGGGCGAGAGTAGTACTAGGATGGGTGACCTCCTGGGAAGTCCTCGTGTTGCATCCCTTTTTGCTCCTTAATTTTTTTTTCATCGTCCCGTCGGAGAGAGGGGGAAGTAAATAACCTGCCAAAGGCGGGTTAGGACCGTCGGATTTCCTAAAAAATGTTGTTTTCCGCATCATCCGTCCATTTTTCAGAATTTTGTTAAAGTCGAGGAAAATATCGGACCCTTATATTATTTATTTAAGGACTCTAAATTCAATATGGGTAATTTAGGGAAATTCTTTTAGTTAGCGAATAATAAATGAAAATGCTTAATAACTTGGATCTCCCAAAAGGTCAAACAAACCGGGGAGAAGGAGTGTTTATTCTTACATCGTATCACTACAGAGTGCGTAAAAATGAGAAATAGGAGCCCGCCGATGAGAACAAGTAGTAATCAGTGTGAAATACTAACGGATGCGATCATACCAGCACTAATCCACCGGATCCCATCAGAACTCCGAAGTTAAGCGTGCTTGGGCGAGAGTAGTACTAGGATGGGTGACCTCCTGGGAAGTCCTCGTGTTGCATCCCTTTTTGCTCCTTAATTTTTTTTTCATCGTCCCGTCGGAGAGAGGGGGAAGTAAATAACCTGCCAAAGGCGGGTTAGGACCGTCGGATTTCCTAAAAAATGTTGTTTTCCGCATCATCCGTCCATTTTTCAGAATTTTGTTAAAGTCGAGGAAAATATCGGACCCTTATATTATTTATTTAAGGACTCTAAATTCAATATGGGTAATTTAGGGAAATTCTTTTAGTTAGCGAATAATAAATGAAAATGCTTAATAACTTGGATCTCCCAAAAGGTCAAACAAACCGGGGAGAAGGAGTGTTTATTCTTACATCGTATCACTACAGAGTGCGTAAAAATGAGAAATAGGAGCCCGCCGATGAGAACAAGTAGTAATCAGTGTGAAATACTAACGGATGCGATCATACCAGCACTAATCCACCGGATCCCATCAGAACTCCGAAGTTAAGCGTGCTTGGGCGAGAGTAGTACTAGGATGGGTGACCTCCTGGGAAGTCCTCGTGTTGCATCCCTTTTTGCTCCTTAATTTTTTTTTCATCGTCCCGTCGGAGAGAGGGGGAAGTAAATAACCTGCCAAAGGCGGGTTAGGACCGTCGGATTTCCTAAAAAA
>NW_028238329.1:0-35706 GCF_041429995.1 Eschscholzia californica
GAGTCCAGATCTAAAGTAAATAATCAACGAAAATCAGAATCAAGAACAAAGAAAGGAAACATAGAATGAGAAGATCGAGAGAGATGGTTATACCTGAGTGGCGAAAGAACGAGCTTGTACAGAGACAGAAGTAAATCCAATTGAAGCCATGGATCGATCTGAAAGGATTCTAGAGAGAGAAACTGAAAGAGAGTGAGAGAGATCTGAGAGCCTCTCTGTCTAAACCCTAAAAGAGATGAGCGAGAGAAAGAGACGGAGAACACGAAGAGTGTGAATGAATGAGCAAATGAGTGTTAAAATTGTGTTCTTTGTGCCCTTTTTATATGAGAGCCAGCTTTGTTTTCATCGAAAGTATCGATCTGTTTTGCCTTTTAGGTGCTGCGTGAGCAAAACTAATTTCATCATTTTACCATATCAACCCGTTTCAACCTACAAATAAAATTTCAAAATATTTCGATCGAAATGACCGACCCGTTTTTTGTTGAAATACCTACAGAAATTTTCATAAAAAATCGAAATTTAATGCAATTAGTTTAACAATGCCTTGTGAAAGAAGTAAATTTTGAAATGTTGCGGTCAGAATGACCGAAATATGTCTATTTCTATGTCTACCAAAATTTCCATCGAAAGAAACTTCTCGAAACCTTTCTTTCATTAGACTCTCTCTCTCGCAAGTGTATGTAATGTATATGGTGTCAATGGGTTATTTTCAGTTGAGGTATTCCACTATACAGAACTAAAATCTATTAAAAGTTATTGTTACGATTTCAAGCTATTTCAATTCGGGTTCTATACTGTAAGGATCTCTTTAAGACATTTACTTATCATTTTTACTAATTAAGAAGGTTATAATTCATTTAAAAATTTACTTATTTAATAAGAGACAAACAATTGAATTAATAAGATTTTGTAACAAAATGTATTATCATATGTTCGAAGTTGATAAATTTGTTATGAAATATACTTTAAGAATGTTTTATTGGTAATAAACTCAAATGAGGTAATTAGAATATAATTAACATATAATAAGTAATTTACACTTTAAAACATGTAAAAGTATCAATTAGTCACCTATTACAGTCGGTTATCTAGTATCCATCGTGTTCTTGTCTAGTGTTGAAATTTTATCAGTTCCAATCGACTAATACCCATCAAGTTGTCAGGTATAAAAATAAAGATCAAGAACCGACAAAAATAGTTCTGGTTATGGTTCGATTTCGGATAAAACTGATACCCATTTCCAGTCCTAAATCCTAATGGTGGAAGAGAGTGAGACTAGGACTGTTTTACAATCAGTGATGCTATTGGAAGCTGGCGTGGTATGCCTATTTTCTACTCCCTCGCAGGCCACGTCACCTCTCAGGTTGTGCACGAACAAAATTTTAAGCTATCTAAACTTGTTTGTTCAATTGTTGTTCATCTGATGTTGACCCACTCTGATATTAAATTGGAAGGGCCTAGTTTCGTGTTGGTCTTTCAATGATAAATAAAATGATATATTTTGTGTTTGTTCAAGTTCAGAGACACGCTAACATAAACTGAGGAAGTTTTAATACAAAATTGTGCAAATTTTTGCAGATCATGCAAAATGTGTGTTCTGTACAAATTCTATTTGTGCAAACTTTATATAGATCGAGCTTAAAGGATGGATGGACTATATTTGACAAAAGAAAAGTCTATTTGGGGAGTTTGAGTTTATTTTTCCTAATTCAATCCATTGTAAAAAACACTTTATGAAAACTCTTAACCACTCTAACATCACAAGTCTATTCTGAATATAACTATTTCTTCAAAATCGAATTAGAAAATACAAAAATAAGGCCTTTTATTATGTCGGGGTCGAAAGCGACCGCTTTGGTGGCTTTGAGCCCCAACCGCCCTGACTACAGGCCTTAAACTCAATCTCCCATCGGTATAAAATTGTTTGATTACAATTTAACTCCAAGAATAATACAAAAATGGAGGCTACATTTGAAGCGAACTTCGTTTAAGCGGCAATATGCCTGTATTTTTACTGTAGATGCTAGAATCTGATTGTGCGAATCTCACTATATCTGAAAAAAATATAGAGGACCTAATACTATTATCTCATAAAGATAAAGACTACATGTTGCTAACTTAACATATTTCTACTCAACAAAAAAAAAAACTTAACATATTTCTATTTTGTTCAAGTAACTTAACAGAATCATCATAGGAAGACCCCATGAGGATACAATGAAGGGAATGCATGGAATCAATCTAGGTATATTAAAACCTGATCAAGAACATCAACGACGCTTTGGCCGAGTGGTTAAGGCGTGTGCCTGCTAAGTACATGGGGTTTCCCCGCGAGAGTTCGAATCTCTCAGGCGTCGTACATTCTCCTTTTTGTCTTTTTTTATTCTAATCTCTCGTGAGATTTTTCCAACCTTTTTCCCTTCAAACCTTATCAAGGAAATCTAGAAAGGGCAACAAATTCACATCTACTCATCATGAGTAAGTTTCTCAATTATAAAGCAATCTTCCTTAACTATTTGGAACTTTTGTTCGAATTTAATACTCTATATACTTCTATTTGGAACATATATTTACCAAGTTGTTTGCCGTAGAAAATGGACAATTTTTTTGTACTCGACCTCTGTAATGTATTATTTACGAGTTAGGAAGATCAGGGAGGATTTATCTAATTCTCATCTATATCAAAGTTATTGGCTACACTTGTCTATGCCCGCAAATAAATAAACTTGCAAAATTAAAGGATATGGACTTCCGACATTTTGTGCTTAAAATTAAAATAATTGTGTTACAAAGCTACAATTATCATATGTATCACGGATCAAGCATGGATCACGACATGACCCGAGTCTCATACCCACGGATGACCCACAACCGAGAGCAACACATCATGGTAGACTCGGTCAAGTGATAGTTTGGATTCTCCTAGATATGATTTCATGTAATCTTTGTTGTTATTTATCTTGTTAGCAAACCTATATATACTCATGTACCTAACACTTATGAAATACACAGAGAATACTAATTCTCATTTATCTCTACCTCTCTCTATCTCGACTTCTCTCTTTCTCTATCCCTCTCTGTTAACTCAACTTCATATGGTATTAGAGCATATTTGAATTTTTTTTCAATGGCTTCTTCAACTGACCTCTCGGGTTCTAACCTTGCTATTGGTTCTCAATCATCTCCATTGTTTGACGTCCACCACTCCGACTCTCCAACCACGATCCTCATCACACCTCTCTTATCAGGTGACAACTATCCCGCATGGTCTCGTGCAATGAAAATGGCTCTTAGAGCCAAAGATAAGTTTGCTTTCGTCGATGGTTCCATTCCTCGACCAACCGACCCATTTGAGTCACACTCTTGGGATCGTTGTAATGATCTTGTAACGAGTTGGTTACTTAACTCGGTTGATCCGGATATTCGTCAATCCATATTATATGACGAAAATGCTGCAGCTATTTGGAAAAATCTTCATGAGCGTTTTTATCAAACTAACGCTCCCAAGATTTTTCAATTGAAGCGAGCCATATCATTGTTGAAACAAGAAGGCTTGGATGTTTCCGCCTACTTTACTCGTCTCAAGTCTATTCAGGATGAGCTTCAATCCCTCACTTCGATTGAACCATGTATTTGTGGCCATGGTAAGTCCGTTTTAGATCGTTATAACCAAGATCGTGCGATGGAGTTCCTTCAAGGCCTCCACGATCGGTTCTCGGCTATTCGTAGCCAGATTTTGCTAATGGACCCGCTTCCGTCTATTCTTCGGATTCATAGCTTGGTGAAGCAAGAAGAGGTTCAACAGAACCTCATGGCTGACTCACCAATAGGTCCCGAAGCTGCTGCCCTAGCCGTTCCTCGTTCGGGTTTCAATCATTCTTCAAGATCCGACAAATATGATCGAACAGAGAACCCACGACCCAAACGGCCTAGGCCCTTTTGTGACTACTGTCGGTCCCATGGTCATCTTCAATCGACCTGTTTTAAGCTTCATGGTTACCCGGCTCGACGTCAAAGTGCCCCATTGACTGCCTCGGTTCAACCATCATCTTCTGTGGCGCCCTTAGCAACATCGATGACACTTGAACAGTACACAAACATTTGTAACTTCCTGGCCCATCAACGCCCAGCAGCTTCTTTGGTTTCTGGAGGCACCTCCATGCAATCTCCCACTCCTTCCTCGGCTGAACCAACAGTGAACCTAACAGGTACGTTTTCTACAGGCACCCCCTGGATCATTGATTCGGGGGCTTCTAAAAATATTTGTTCTTCACTTTCGTTGTTCACTAATTATTTTCCAGTACCTCCCAATTATTTTGTACGTCTACCGGACGATTCAAGAGTCCAAGTTTTACATATTGGATCGATTATTTTTTCTGACTCTCTTTATTTACATGAAGTTCTCCATATCCCATCTTTCAAATTCCATTTATTATCCGTCTCTCAAACTTCTAAATCCCTTAATTGTGATATCTCATTCAATTCTTCTTCGTGTGTCTTTCAGGACCGAGCGACGGGAAAGAAGATTGGACATGGTGACCTTAACGAAGACTTATATTTCCTTCGCACGGATCCTAGAATTTTTTCAATTTCTTCTAGATGTAATTTAAATTCCGATTTGTGGCATTTTCGGTTAGGTCATCCAAGTATTTCCCGTTTGAAGTTTTTAGCTAGTCAATTTCCATGTATTTCTTTTAATTCTATTAATAAAACATCGTGCGAAGTTTGTCCGTTATCTAAACAAACACGTTTAAAATTTCCTATTAGTACGTCATCTACTTCTCGCCCTTTCGAATTACTTCACGCGGATATATGGGGTCCCTTCTCTACCCTATCTACTTCCGGTTGTAGATATTTCCTGACCCTAGTCGATGACTTCTCTCGATGTACATGGGTCTTTCTACTTAGTTGCAAATCGGACACTAAAACATTCTTATCAAATTTTTATAATTATGTTAGAACACAATTTCATACTAACTTAGTTACATTACAATCCGGAAAAGGTGATATTCTTTTTCCACAATTACAAACCTTTCGTTCGGACAACGGTTCCGAATTTATGAACCATGATGTTCAAGCTTGGTTGAAAGACAATGGTATTGTCCACCAACGATCTTGTCCATACACCCCACAACAGAATGGGGTGGCAGAGAGAAAACACCGCCATATTTTGGAAGTTGCGCGTTCTCTCCGACTTCAAGCGAATCTACCACTTTCTTTTTGGGGTGAGTGCGCTCTCACCGCCGTTTATATTATCAATAAATTACCAACTCCATTATTAGATGGAAAATCACCTCATGAAAAGCTTCTTGGTTCGCCTCCTTCTTTTTCACATTTCCGAGTTTTTGGTTGTTTGTGTTTTGCTCGCAATCCACACCCAAAAACTAAACTTGACCCTAGAGCCATTCCGGGTATATTCATAGGATATCCTCACGGTCAAAAAGGATATAAAATCTTTTGTCTTCACACAAAGAAAATCATTATCTCACGTGACGTTGTGTTTCATGAATCCACGTTTCCAATGCATACAAACACTAACAATTCCATGACTTCTCCAACCCATTCACCATTTATCACTATTACTGATAATGGCTCATTCACTATGCCTCGGTCAGATTTTTTTGACACTCCTGTCCGTTCCGCTACAGGCACCCCCCATCTGGCTTCTCCTTCCGCTCCTCTAGAAATGGCTCGAGGCACTCCCGACGTTGTAAACACACCGGACCCGTCTCAAACAGATTCTGTTCAGCCCACTTCCGAATCTTCTCTATCGGCACCCACAGAGGACTTATTAAGTTCTCCCATTGACGCCAATCCTTCACCTCCTCCTGTTCGTCGTTCTCAACGATCACATCGACCACCCACACATTTGGGTGATTATATATGTTCGGCTTTAAAACAGTCCACTCCTTCCCTTGATAAAAATATTTCTTACCCTCTCACTAATTACATCTCTTTCGACTCATTTTCGCCTTCCCATCGCATATTTTTGGCCTCGGTTTTATCCAATGTCGAACCTCGAAACTATAATGAGGCTATCACTTCTACTCATTGGCAAGATGCCATGACTAAAGAAATTTCCGCGCTAGAATCAAATCATACTTGGTCACTTGTTGACTTACCTCCGGGCAAACACCCAATTGGTTGTAAATGGGTCTACAAGATTAAACATCGATCTGACGGTTCAATTGAGAGATATAAAGCCCGCCTGGTAGCCAAAGGCTACACTCAAATTCAAGGTTTGGATTATACGGACACTTTTGCTCCGGTTGCCAAACTTGTTACAGTTCGCATGCTTCTTTCTATTGCTGCTATTAAAGGATGGTCCCTCCATCAACTCGATGTGAACAATGCTTTCCTTCAAGGAGACCTTGATGAAGAGGTATATATGAAACCACCACCTGGAATTTTCACTAAGGGGGAGACAAGAGTTTGTAAACTTCACAAATCCATCTACGGTCTCAAACAAGCCTCTCGTCAATGGTTCTCCAAATTCTCTTCTGTCTTAATATCTCGAGGTTTTGTTCAGTCACTTTCAGACTATTCTCTATTTTCTTACAATAAAGATTCCCTCTCCATCTATGTCCTAGTCTATGTCGACGACATAATCATCACGGGAACAAACGATATTGCCATCTCCAAGTTAAAACAATTCCTTGATACAACGTTTTCTCTCAAAGACCTTGGCCGACTCCAATATTTCCTTGGAATCGAAGTGTCTCGCTCTTCTAATGGAATCTTTCTATGTCAACGCCGCTACACATTAAATATCCTTGAAGATTCTGGCCTCACAGCTTCTCGTCCTTCTTCATTTCCGATGGACCAAAAACTGCGCCTTAATAATGAGGATGGAACTCTTCTTCTTGATCCGTCCATTTTTCGTCGCCTAATCGGCCGCCTCATCTACCTTACGGTCACTAGACCTGATATTACATACGCTGTTAACAATCTCAGTCAGTTCATGCAATCTCCTCGATCGACTCATCTCGATGCTGCTCACCGAGTACTTCGATATCTCAAAGGCTCCATTGGCAATGGAATTTTTTTATCTTCCTCTAGTCCGCTACATATCTCTGGCTACAGTGACTCTGACTGGGCTGGATGCCCCTCCTCACGTCGATCCACAACTGGTTACATAACAATGTTGGGATCCAGTCCTCTATCCTGGAAGTCTAAGAAACAATCTACGATTGCCAGATCCTCAGCTGAAGCTGAATATCGAGCCTTGGCTTCACTCACTTGTGAGCTTCAATGGCTCAAATATCTTCTCCAAGATCTTGGAATTAACCACTCAACTCCCATGTCCGTATATTGTGACAATCGAGCTGCATTACATATTGCTGAAAATCCTGTTTTCCATGAGCGAACAAAACACATCGAAATCGATTGTCATTTGGTTCGTGAAAAGATAAAGTCCAAACTAATTGCTCCTCGCTTTACACCAACCACACAACAGCTTGCCGACATATTTACAAAGCCATTAGGAGCTGACGCTTTTCAACGAATTCTTAGCAAGTTGGGCATTTTTTCTCCTCCTGCTCCAACTTGAGGGGGAGTATCACGGATCAAGCATGGATCACGACATGACCCGAGTCTCATACCCACGGATGACCCACAACCGAGAGCAACACATCATGGTAGACTCGGTCAAGTGATAGTTTGGATTCTCCTAGATATGATTTCATGTAATCTTTGTTGTTATTTATCTTGTTAGCAAACCTATATATACTCATGTACCTAACACTTATGAAATACACAGAGAATACTAATTCTCATTTATCTCTACCTCTCTCTATCTCGACTTCTCTCTTTCTCTATCCCTCTCTGTTAACTCAACTTCATAATATGTATAAAGATGTTGCACTAGTTAGAGATGCGATCTAAGTAAATTTCTGATCATTCTGTGAGTCTTAAAACTATCATTTGTATTTATTTTTTATACGGACTTGAATTTTTTTACATCATTACGTGAGATAAATAACATGAAATAAATAAACTTTGTAACTACAATCACAAGGTCATCTTGGACCCTAGGGTCATACAAAGCTCTTTAAGATCCACTACGTTTGAAAGATTCCGGTTCTACCTAATTTATACCCAAATTTCACTTTCATGAGAATTGAATTTGGAATCCCCTGAATAGAGAATAGATGTCCAAACAGGACATCTAAATAGTGATGAACCTTCAAAAGATTATCAGAATTGATATACATCAGTGAAAAAGCAAGCTCCATTCCAATGCCATAAGGCGCACACCATGCCGTTAGAACACTTTTGCCACTATGACGTTTCTGTTTAAAAAATAATAATGATGAAGCAATCCGATCACATACCACAATTTAATCAATTGACAAATATGTTTTAAAATCTAAAACATCTGGAAGATACATATTAAATCGAATGCCTCACTTCTTGAATCTATATTGGAAAATGTTTGAATGTATTTTGTACAAGAATTTGAACCACAATTTTTTAATGATACCACCATAATTTGGTTTTTTTATCACGACAAGGCAATATAAATTAGAAAGGTATAAAAAGGCGGGTAACCAACCGTCGTCCGTTTTACAACTAACATTTACTGATAACACAACTAACATTCTCTCACTACATTTTCAATACTTTGTGTGTCAGTGCACCACCAAAACCACTACTAAAAACCCTAAAAAATTCCACATCACTTCCATAGTTTGATCGATCGATCGATCGATCAATAAATGTTGCTTTTCACATAAACTCCAAATCAAACTAACTTTACCATCACGTCATTTCTATCTTTGGTAATCTCTCTCTCTCTCTCTCTCTCTCTCTCTCTCTCTCTCTCTCTCTCTCTCTCTAAATACTTATTCCTCTGTATATCTTCGATTACTATTAGGGTTTCTTCATTATACATTTTTCATTTCTATAATCCTTTCTCGTGCCTTTTCCTTATCGGTTATTAATGATTCTCTCTGAATCTTGATTCTTGATCAATCTTATTAGATTAGGTGTTGTGAAGTTAAATATGATTTTTTAGTTTAATTTTTTGTTGAGTAATCATAATTAGTGGTTTAACTAAAATTTACCTTTATCAATTTAGTGATTTTTTGTGATGATCCTTTTTTTTTCCAGATTTTGATTTCTCATTTTTGCAGGTTCACAAATTTGGGGAAACAATAAGAAGATTTGTGTTAGGTTTTCTGTGAAGAAGGATAATAATGGGTTCAGAGATATTGGGGATTCAACCTAGTGAACTCAAATTCATATGTAAGTTTACTACAAGTGATGTTTTAGAACTATTACTTCAAGATGGTGAAAATTGTGATTTTTTTGCTTTGCTTTTCCTTTAGTTTGATTTCAGTAAATTGGTACTGATTGTTGTTGTGGGTAGCTTTAAAATTTCAGTTTTAACAGACAAACTTTCCGAATCTGCTCTTCTGAACATCCTTAACATCGATCGAATCTGCTCTTCTGAACATCCTTAACATCGATCCGGCGTTTTTTTTTTGGATCAACCTATTGATGTTTCAAATTTGTAGCATTTTTTGCTATGTTTTATTGTTTCATGGATAATATAGTCCGATAAATTCGAGATATTAACGGTTTATTGTTTCTCTAGTTGAGTTGAAAAAGCCTTGTTCATGTTCAGTTCAGCTCTTCAACAACTCAGATCAGTATGTTGCGTTTAAGGTGTGTGACCGTTTCACTATACAGTTCCTCGATTTCCTAGTTATGTCTTGAATCGTTTACTTGAAGTTCACACAGTTTTTGCTCCTTCCGTAAAAAGAAATATTTTATAACATATATTTAACTATGCAATCCAAATGTGAGACACAAAAAGAATAGTTCCCGAAATTTTAGGGGATCACAGACTTCTATCTTTCATTTGTTTACTAACATTTGTAGTAGAAGGCGTTAGTACTGTATATAATGGGTTGTAAGAAGATTATATCTCCAAGGGACATTTGTGGTAACGATTATACATACACATTCTTTTTGCAGGTTAAAACCACGTCTCCTAGGAGATATTCGGTTCGGCCGCACACAGGTGTTATTTGTCCGAAGTCAACTTGTGATTTTACAGGTACATCAATTGTTTAAATTGGTCTTTTTCATCCATACAAGAAAGGTTACTTTTTAATGGCTGTGCTTTCTCGAAATATGGTTGGTTTTACTTCTTAATCTTGACTTTTTAGAAATTTAATGTATATCTGATATCACTTCTGAAGTAGGGAAGGTTTGATGAGATGTCAACCTTTTGAGTTATTCGTGGGTTGGGATCGCAGGCTTGTAAAGAATTGTTTAGTACTAGTTAACAGATTTTAAGGTCAAATTCTTGTTGCCCGATTGCTTATTCATCTTCTTGTTCTTTTAGGATCTATTAAGAATAATATTATACGTCAGTACGTCACATAACTCCTAGAAGAGCTTTCCAAGCAAATATTGTGTCTGCTCAGTAATAGAGGATTATCTTATGCTGTATAACAGTTGGATGCTAGTATGGATATCGATATCCTACACAAAGTACGGGGACGGCGAGTTAAGTCTCAATATCTTATTAGGCTCGTACCACGGCAGGACAAGTGAAACCAATAATGTGAAATGTTATAGTTTCAGGGCACTTTTTGCATCTTATAATTGCTAATAAAGTAAAGCAAATTAGAGGTTTGAGAGCTCGAGGTGTGGAGTTCAGATACTTGATTGCGTTCACTTCACAATAATAAATAGTTGACATGTTCACTTGCATTTAGTTAAATCACAATAGTTCACTTCCTGTTACTAAAAAGTGAGACGGGCCGACGCTGATGTTACTAAACCAGCAGATCAGCTGTTGCCTTCACGTACAAACAGAAATTAAGAACTCAAAAGAAAGGGGTATAATCAGCATTTATCACTTCGACTAATCTCATACTTGTACCCCCCAGGAGGAGCTAAGTTCTAGTTAGTTGCATTGTGAAGATTACAAGAATTGGGTTTGTGTTCCTCTTAATGGTGGCACTATCCTCCGTCCTTCACTGATTTAGCTGTGATTTCTTCTTTTTTTATAAGAAGACATCTTTATTTGTACAAGAGTAATTTCAAGAAATTTGTGTTCTTGTCAAATGCAGTTATAATGCAAGCCCAACAGGAAGCACCTCCAAATTTTAAATGCAAAGATAAGTTTTTAATCCAAAGTACGGTTGTTCCTGTCGGGACTAATGCAGAGGATATAACATCTAGCATGGTATATATGCTCTTTTACGATGGTCATTTAGAATGTAAACCCAATATCTCTCGTTTCGTTTTAGTCAATCAATAAAGATTTTGTTTCGACAGTTTTCTAAAGATGTGGGCAAATGCATTGAAGAGCACAAGTTGAAAGTGGTTCTTATCGCTCCACTCATGTGTCCTATAGTGCTACCAGTAAATGGAACTTCGAGGCAGGAATTGTCGTATGCTTCTTCGGTGTCAAGATACCGGGAAAATCTACCTCTACATATGGTAAAGGATGGTCACTTAGCCTACTTGTTCTACTGAAAATCCACATTTGCACACACACAAATATAGCATGTCCTTCTTGCAGTCTGAAAGGCAGTCAAGTTGATTATGCTTTTTATAACAGGCAGCGAAGGATGCGAAAGCGTTGCAGTTTACCAAGGTTGGGAAGGTGTTCCAACTCTCTGAGGATCTGGAGGATTTGAAACTGAGTAATGAAGTGAAGAAGTTGAAGTCAAAGCTAACTCAATTGGAACTAATATTAAGTGAGGTAAGTCTATCATCCATAGAACTCAATTTCTGGACTTATAGGCCTTGCATGTACGAGTTTCTTCTTAGAAATGTAGATATCTGTATTTTCTACCAGCATCAGATAGTGATACGGAGTATCACACACGATGGGCTGAAAACGCCATCTCTTAGTTGTTATGTCATTTATTTGTACTTACAGTAACCATAATTAAGTTATTAACGTATTAGGTCTTAAAGTGTTTTAAAATATTTTGCAGGCAAAAATTACCATAAGAACACTGGAAGAAGAGAAGTTCACAACGACGGAACAAAGGAGCAAATTGCAAGAAGAATTAGTAAGTAGACTGACATATTTCGTTTTTTGCCAACTACACCAATACAACCATGGCCACCAGTTATGACCTGTTTTTTGTTGATTATCATGATAAATCTAGGCACACTCGTGTGCACCTCGACTAATCCACATTGTCTAAATGACTGCAAACCTCACTACCCTTTAGAGGAATCGAACTGATAACCTTTAAGGAGTAACCCAATTTAATGTATTCTTTAACGATAACACTCTGATTAAATACTAATGTGATTAATGATTGAACTCCAGGGTCCGCATTAACTTTTTAGATTTTGGTACAAGTGCCTATTACTGATATCTGGTTGTATATAAGTGGATTTCTGAATATTTGCTTAATATAATTTGCAGGAGATATTGAGAAGAGAGAATGGTGCAAGAAAAGTTCAAGTAGGTTTCCCTTTCCTATTTGTTTGTATGGTCGCTATTGCGTGTCTCAGACTCGGATACTTTCTAAAACCCTAGGCACAGACTTCAATTTGGTATGTTGTATATAGGTGTGTGTTTGATTGGATATTTTAATACAGAATAGATTTTTGTTGTTAGCATTTCATGGTGGAGTAAGCATATTACTATTCTAGTGTTTCAAGATCAGTTATAATATAAGAAAACAACAGTATTTCTAGCATTCCTCTTGGCTTTTCTATTATTTCAAAATCTCTTTCGATGTTTTTTCATTGTTATTTATTATTCTATACAAATCAGGACCCAAATCAACCATTTAGATGAGTCAGTCGTCACAAATTTGACAAAAATAAATATTACCGACTCAAGGGACTTAAAGAGAAACAAAACACACTACCTGCGAAGTGACTGCATTTCTGCTCATCTTTCTTCCAGAACTCCCACTAGAGTAGTAGAGTTTATTTATGCCATGAAGATCAAATTCAATCGACCTGTTGTCTCGTTCTTGATATAAAACAAACATGACCAAAGATAATTTTCAACCTTATTTTGAAGAACACAAGATACCAAAATCCAACGGCAATTTCTTCCATCGATAATATAACAACAGAGGGGCAACCGAAATTGAAGAGAAAAGCTACAATACATTAACCCCATCAATCCAAATTACAATAAATAAACCAATCCTGGATCTTGGAAAAAAGGTTATCAGAAAGAAAAGAAAACAATACAAAGATCTAATGGACTAACCCTTCCTTTTCTTCGTAGACACTCCTTATCACCCGTAAACTACAAAAGAATATATATGCTACATACTACAAACATACACACAAACACTCAACTCACATATATATATGTAACTAGCACCACTTCCAATCACTACCCAAATTTTCACATTGGAAAGATCATTAAACCTGAATTCGCCCTGGAAATGTGTCGGAGTTTACTTCATCAAGATCTCTGTAAAGTTATTGGTGTTTGTGGTTGTTCATCTTTTTCATGTATACTTTGTTCAATTGGAGAACCAGGAACAAATGGGACAAAACCTCGACCACCAAAAACAGGTCGCATGAATGCATTATCGAATTTACGCCAATAATGGTGAACAGTATGGGTTGGGGTAGCAAGGAGCATGCGTATGCTGGATGGACGGAGGAGGTTCACAGGGTTGACGTCAGGACCTTGTCCGTTCTCAAGAAGTGGAACGATGAAAGATTTTGGGCTCGATGGTTCCGAAGACAACATACTACTGAAGGGTTTCGGTGAAGGTAGTAAGAGCCGTATAAGAGGTTTAGTCATCAGACCAAATACCTGAATCACAAAAATAACCATTAAAGATGCATTAAAATTTACGAAAGAAGTTCACGAGTTCAAAACAAATTCGATATAATGGTCGATTTTAACCTCATGAGAGCCTGAAGGCTCATGTGTCTTGGATTTTGTCCCAGATTGTTAGGAAATACCTTTCCAGGTCTGGGTTATAACATATATTCCCACAGAAGGTAAGAGCCTTTGGGTTGCTGCCTAAACTGATCATGTGGAGAATAGAATGGAGGTCTAGGGCATGGGCCATACTAAGACAAAACCATGTTACTATCTGGAACTACGCCAAGTGGGCTAGGTTATGAGGTAGCAGTTAGTCTTACATATTCGCTACATATTCTTACTGATCAAGATGAGGCCTAAATCAGGAACAATGTGGTTGATTTTTACGACAATTACATCGTCAGAGTAGTGGATCATGGCAAGCTACTTAGTTTTTAAACTTAAAACAAGGATAGGACATCTTACCACTGTGCTGAAAAGAACAACAGTAATTGTACTGGTTATCATAATAGCATTTCCACGTAGTTGAGTATGCCCTGCCCTTGTGAACTGCAAATGCAACAAATATGTACGCCTTCATTACATCAGCAAATACAAATAGCCTATAGACCCAATGTAAAATCCTTCGAGACAAATACAAAATTAAAAAGTGTGTTCGGGGCTCCATACAAATAATTGAAGTTATAAATATATAAAAACTGGGATGACATTTAAAACATCCAGCTAAAATATGAATAAAAATATACTTATTTAGTTTTGGCCCTTAGAAATTATAGTTCTAATGTGTACCTGGTTATAAGCAAGTGCCATAGACACAGCGCCTCGCATCAAACCAGCCCACCATATGGTAATCTGCAGGAGCAAGATTTTAGTCGCTCAGTATGTAAGTTAGCTAAGGAGGGTGAGAAACTTCAAATGACAAGAATTAAAACCATTACTTGCTGATTGAAGGTGATCTTTTCACCCTGAACTTTCTTAGTTAGGTTGGACAAAAACGACAGAGGGAAAACAAAAGCTGCTCTTCCAACCAGAACCAAGCCTAGCAGTATTGAACTCACTCCAATTGATTTTCCAGGACTGCAATAAGAGAACCCATGAACTCATGTGAGTACAGTACAATTACTATGACTCAACATACAACTTATAATATGAAATGATGATGGTACAAGAAAACAGTGAGAGTAGAAATGCTGGGGTAATCCATCAAACACGATAAAAGAGATAAATAAACCATACCTGCTTCTTACGAATCTCCACTTCTCGATGTCCAATGCATCCATGCCGACATAAAGGAAGATAAATATCTCAGCCATGAAAGACAATGTTGCAAAAGCATGCCTACAATGATTGGAAAAAAGAGAAATTGAAGTTAATGAATTCAATTGTGCGACATCGATGCTTGCGAAACAATAACATAGAACAAACGAACTTCGATCATTTGAATTGACATACTTGGTAGTGACTCTGGAACTCTCGGTAACATTATGCCAGGTGTAATGCGACATGACAATCCCGCAAAAGAACACAGTGAGAATTGAACTTAAGTGGAACAACTGCAGGAACATCGAAGTCATCAACTCAGAGGTAAATTTAGAGCCAACTGAAACAATATAAAATGTACGGTAGGTGTTCCACGAGTTGGGAGAGAATTCTTACTTCAGCTAGCATGTAAGAAAGGTAAGCCATGAGTATCATAAGCGCGATCTCGCGATCTGTAGAATGTCTGAAATTTGTGAAAACTTAAGGGAATTAGAAACTTCAATAATTTTATTAGATAATTGGTTGGGAATATTATTATGGTGTAAAATTGTGCTTCAATCACATCATGTAATACGAATAAAACTGAACTGATCTTGCAAAGGCTCAAAGATGCTAACTATAGTACTCAGAAGTTCAAGTATTGTTGTCCTGCATTCCTGTCTATGGGGTAAAGAATTAACGACCCCATGGTATAGTAAAACATGTGCCATCAGCAGGAAGATTACCTGACCCACCCACCACCAGGTGCATCATAAGCCCTACTACTTTACTGGTCAAAGTGCCAAACAACCTTTCAGTCACCCAGGAAAACAAGGGAACTACTATGTTTACAAAAAAATCTCAAGTGTCCCTGATAAACCAAGACACAACTTCGACGGTCATAAGACAACAATGGATGATGTTACCAATAACCACAATGTCAAAAACAAAAGAATTGAAGCAAAAGTTGGTAATTGCACAAACACCATGTAATAGTTCAAATACCTGCCAAAATACAACTTTTTTATAATGTATGCACTCAGAAGACCAACCTGCAGGGGGAGAACGTAAATTTCTTGTAAGAGATAAACTTAATTTCGTATGCAACCATACGACACATCTATGCACCCAAGCAAGAATGGTTCGCGGAAGAAAGACTTACAAACACACCCAGTGCCGTACTTATGATAAATAAATATGAGAAGTTGCCGAAAAACTGTAATGCGATCTTGGAATTGATTTGAGTAAGATCAAAGTCCTGGATTGCATTGAAGAGCACAATAGAAGTGGCATCATTAACAACACCTTCCCCGAAGACCAAACTGTATAGAAGAGGTGTCTCATCCTGATTAAGCACCTGTTCAGCAAATACAAGAAACATCATTAGCTACACAATTTATCTTATTAGCTAGAAGCTAAAATCAGTCAAGCTCGAAAGTGGCTACCCATACCTGCAAGGTGCAAACAGAATCTGTTGCAGAAAAGATTGTCCCAATTGCTGCAAGTCACACGTGGAATATAGTTAAGAGCAAGTGGAGAAGAATAACAGAAACAGATGAGAGCTTAAACAACCCGTACGAAGAAAGAAGGTAATGTATAAGAAGTACCAAGGTAATCTCCCAACTCCAAAGGACCGATATCCAACTTCTTAAATATTTCTGTAGCACCTGCATTAAATATTTCACGACAGATCACATACCGCAGCAACTTATATTCTATACGGAGAAACCGCCAACACATTGTTGCAGAGGTCAATATCAGTTAGCATGTTTTAATACATACATTACTAAAATATTGAAACTTGGACTTGCCAATAATGTCAATATGTCACGTGCTCTATTACAAGGCTATAATTATTGTGGCATATAGCCAGAACTAGTATGGTTTGCTTTAGAAATTCACGTCGTTTTATCAGCTCTCTGGGTGTTTATTACGCAGACACTATTACTTTGCGAAAGAAATAACAAAATGGTAAAACCAAATCGCATGTATAAACTTTAAGTGACATACCTAAAGAAATGGTGGCAAAGGATATTAATGTGCCAACTACACCGAACAGAATGATTGTCATGAAGTTGCGGAAAAAATGTTTCTTCTTAACCTGGAATCTAGTCACCACAAAAATTATAAAAAGAAAAATTTTAATCAAAATCAGTGAGCTTGTGAACTTCAATTGGAATGAAACAAACAATCAGATGACGAACACAGCACCTAACTCATAGTGAAAGTACAGACAGATGTGAAGCATAATCACACAAAATAATCGTTAAAATAAAAAGAACAAAGATTAAGTTGGAAAAGTTCGCACTCTGACTACAAAGAAGTAGCAAATAATAGTAAACTTTAACCATAACATTGTGAATCTAACTTAAGTGCGAAAAGTTTAACAAGGCGAAACATAGCGTATGACAAAGTATCTTCCAGTAACTGTGAACAATTCAACAACCGACAAAAATGTCTCAGCTGGAACCTCTCCAAATCTACAGAAAGCTACCTTTTGACAACGATGAAACTTGACTGATGCAACTTTGCATCAAGACAATTCAAATTTCAATAATTTATGTATGTTATACACCTCTCATGTAGTTAGTTGTAGGCAATTAGTATCTTCACCAAAAAAGAAGAAACATGGAGACACGAGAAGCTGAAACATACCCAGCATTGAAGATAATAGGTGGAAGAAGATATATAAAGAAGAGATCTTCACTGAATACTAAAATATGCGAGCTTTTTCCTCCGGTAGTCAATAGAATTACAACTCCAGTACACAAACCCTGTCAACAATTTCCACCCAAATAGAAATAAAATTCAAAATACTAATTAAAAATTCAAATACCTCATATTAAGAAATCTTAACTATCAATATCAAATTTTGTCATACCCAATACTGAATTTCCAAAATTTTATCCTACCCAGATTCTAATTTCGAAAATACATTTCAAAAAGGGTATAATAGAAGAAAAAGCATGAACAACTCACAATAGCAATGGCGGTACTGGATTCATTCATCCATCGATTCTCCTCTAGTAAGAGCAAGTCCAACCCCAGCCGGGCTGAGGCCAATAATTCAAATTATTGGCCTCAGCCCCCCGCTCCAAGCCCAGCCGCTTGGAGCGGAGGCTGGGGCCGGACCTTCAGTCGCCCCTAACATTAGGGGCGACTGAAGGCTCCCCAACATGACCGTTGGGGAGTTCCAACGGTCATGTTGGGGTGATCCTAGCCGTTGGATAAAATCCAACGGCTAGGATCTTCTCCCATTTATTTTTTTTTATTTTTTTTAATGTAAATAATAAATTTGTAATTTTAATTAGTTTTATTTCTTTTTAAAATTCTAGAAAAACTTAAATATTAATAATTAAAATACATCCCACCAAATGTCGGTCCCCGAATATTTTTTCAATCTTGGAAAAAAAAAATATTATTTTCAAAATAGTTCAAACACGTGTTTTATATATACATAAAATCACACACGTTTTTCGCACACCGACTAAAAGTCCACACACGCGTCTCCCACATGAACAAATTTTCGGCCTCAAGAGAGGCTGGGGTTGGAGCTGAATTTTAGAGGCTGAGCTGAGGCCAATAATTTTAGGTGAAAAAGTGGTTTTTTCGGCCTAAGACAGGCTGGGGTTGGACTTGCTCTAAATGACCAATCACTATACACGCGCAGAGTAATGTAACGAATAATGTAACAGAAACGACGGTAGCATGATCTGATGCTTTTAATATCTCTAAATTAGAGAAAACAGAGCCAAGCTCAAAGGCCATAGTAACAACTTCCTAAACCAAATTAACTTCCTAAAAACAGATAATTTATAGTATCAAATTCTCTTGGACGGCTCGGGTTTATCTTTCCGAGCTGTCCATCCAACAGATTTTTCCTCAATTTCAAATCTAATCACAACCTGCAAACATTCAAATACCAACAATAAATTCAGATCAAACAAGTAAATAATCAGACTCATAATAAAAAATTATTTACCCAAATCGACAAGCTTTAAAAAAAAAGAATTAAACAATTAGGGTTTTTTTTATGTTCAGCTAATAATCCGGAAAAGAAACATTAATTAAAAAAACCATAGTCCCATAAACACCAGCTAAACAAAAGAAGATTCGGATTCCAGCTTCTTAATTCTCAAAGATAAAAGCAAAAAAATAAATAAATAACCAGAATTGTCGAGCTGGATGAGTGATCGCTGAATCTCCATTTTGAACAATTTCGAATTTTTTTTAACAAAATCGATCAAAAATCCTTTCATTGTGATAGAATGATCAGTAAAACTCTTCAAGAACAAATTCCAAACACATTCAATTTAAAATCTCCGACAGATTAAAGGAAGACGGGAGATTCTGATAAACAAAAAGTTGAATGAGTGAGGAAATAATGAAGAGAGTTAGAGAGATGGAGAGAATTAGGGTTTTGAACGTACCTTCTTCTAGAGAGAGAGAGATACAGAAGAAGAAGCTAGAAAAAAAACAAGAGAGAGAAAGAGATGAGAATGATGGAGAAGTAGAAGAGGTGTAAAGAAATGAATCTCTCTCTCTATTTATAGTACGAATATGTTCCATAATTTTTTTTTGAATGGTGACGTAAGTAAATTTAGTAACAAAACAATGGCAAAAACTAGTACTAGCGAAAATGACAATGCTTCCAAATTATAGATCATTTATGACCCTTGGGATTTTGTCTTATTACTCTTTTACCTAGCTAGTAATGGCATTTAATTTACCTTTCTCATTTATAAACTAACTGCCACCTCATGCAAGATCTCACAAATTTCCCTCTTTCCACTCTTTTTTTAATTTGAGATTTTCAGAATTTTAGAGTTTATGTCAATATTTTCAATCACTTGACCAAACAAGTGTTGACGCTCTTTTAGCTCTTCTTATTTGCCAAGTTTTCCAAGGGTATAATTAGTGTTTATGTCGCATGAATAGTTCAGTAGAATATAAGGTATGTAATTTTCAATCATGTGACTACATTCCTCAACAAAAAAAAAAATCCAATATTAAACTACGCTCAGTTTCGAGTCTGGGAAAATAGATCTTTTTATACGCTATTTGAAGTTGGAAGATTCTATTAGTTATCTTATGATATTCTATCTATCATCGGGGCAGGAATGGAGTGACCGAGGAGAAGAAGTTTCGACTATTGATATGAAAAGAAGGAAACTAGAAAAGAGGCCCGCTTTAGCAGGGGAATATGAGATAACGACTTTATTTATTAACCTTCATGAGCATGGGTGGCTGCATCCCATGTTTCACTACTGATTGAGAACATTATGAACCCCCTTCAAGTCCATTTGCCATCAGCAAGTAAGTCTGCCCGTCTTTCAAGAATCACAAGAAAGACATATTTTGTCACCTGGGGCTAAGAAGTTGGAGAAAGAAAGCCATGGTGGATTGATAGATTACTAATCTGGCCCCAGTCAAAGACTTAGGAAGGGAACCCAGCAAGTCAACTAGTCAAGTCAAATCCAAAGACAACATTCGTTTCATGAAGTCACAAGATATTGATTGGCAAAAGCCCATTGTCAGAGAGATGAAAGAAAGCAAAGGATCCAAGGAGTCGTCCCATGATCTAACCGGGATAAAAATAAAAATAAAGGGAAAAAAAAGAGACCAGAACAGATGCACCAACTGTCGAGATTTGAACATTACTTGACGTTGCGAAATACATAATCTGAGGTCAAGCATGAGTGGCCACTGGAATGAACCAGAAAGAGGAGCAGAAGCCACTCGACTGATAAGGAGAAGATCATAACATGAAAGTAGGGATTGGCCCCCTGGGACTCTTGAGGTTGACCCGCCTTCGAAGAATCAGACAACAAAGATTCAATAAAGATATGTACATATATCTCCACAATACAAAGGTCTGAAATTGTGGCAGTCTAAACGTTGTAGTCGACTCTTGGAGGTCTAGTAAAGCCTAATAGAATACCTAAGCCTAATTAGACCGACAAGGAGAAAGAGGGGCTTACTTGGTGGCAGGTTGCCTTCTTCTATCCTTTCCTTATTAGTCGAGTGGCTACCGCTCCTTACCTTGCTTCCTTTAGGCATGGGATTACTATCTCCTTGTGAACAGGTTTCTAGTAGTACGAGTCTTAAAAGGCTGGGAAGATAAGCAGGGACTAAGAACCTTACGATAACACGCTTTCTTTATAGATCATATATCCCCTTGGAGTAAGAACCGATAGTAAAAGAGATTCTAGCGAAAGACTCAAATACTCACTCCAAGTATTTCGTTCGTTAGGTAGACTGAATCCTTATTAATTCAAGATCTAAACCCAGGGAAACTAGGGTTTGCCCATTCTCATACACTCTTTTAGGGTAGGTTTACTCCTAGCATGAGGGAATTAGCTTAATAGAAACTGACTTACCTATCCCTAAGGACTTAAACCATGGAATGAAAATCTTTAGCACTGCCCTTCGTTCTAGCCAACCAATCTCCACTTTCTTGGAACCCGGGACTTACCTTCAAATAGCATGTTGATTTCTAAGCGTACTTTCTTTCTCCCTCAAGACTGGTAAGATCTGAACTGGGATAAAGCTAGAACGTAAGTTACCATGCGCTGGAGGAGCTGAAAGAAGAAATTCAAGATGAGAAATAGGAGTAGAAGCGTAAGCCACTCGACTGATAAGGAGTAGGAGTTGCGATTGCTTCTGTTGAAGGAGTTTTACACGAAAAGTATAATTTGTGTCCTATACCTATAATTATCAGTAACTCATTTTTTCTTAACTATTGGCTACCTCTCTTCAACTGACTGAGTTGATGATTAGGACAAATGTGTATCATGGGATGACTTTGTTATCAAAAAATGTTCAATATATATATGGAGTTGCATCCTCCTTGACCATGATCAATTTGAGTTGACTCCAACACAAACTACATTGTTGCTTGAAGTATTAACCTTGTTGGGCATGCTTCATTAGCTATTTGTTTTCTTTAGTTATCTTTACATTTTGTCATCATAACTATTCTCACACGCCACTTCACGTGTGACATTTTTTTGAGTCTATCACGTGTTTTTTTGTGGCGTGTAATACGTGTGACTTTTAAAAAAGGGTATATCATTTCGCATCCGTAGATCGAAATCTTGGATCCGTTCCTGCCTCTTAACCTATCATATCTTTTCGGTTTTATCTTCTTTCTATCTTAGTCTTTTTTTTCGATCAATTTTGAGAATCTTAAAATTAAGAAACGTTGATCATACTACAAGAAATTTAAAATGATATCGATTTGCGCTTAGATCGTATTTGGCGTACAAATGGTGAAATAACTTAACTTTATTTTTTTTTGCCAACAATTCTTGGTTGAAGTGGTAAAATGATAAGTTTTCCACCTTATAGGTCAAGGGTTCGAGGCACAATGACCAATTAAAAAGAATTTAACTTTATTTTCGGAATTGAAGAAGCAAATTTAGGTACGGCACGAGACATCCAACCCACTTTTACCCAGCTAAGAACATTATGTAATAAGATACTTGTTATACAATGGAGCCCAAGTTTTCTTTTTTATAACCTTTCAAGATGTGGGATAAAGTCGAGACAACCCATGGCTAGATCAATATCTGCCGTACATATAGCCAGATCAATTAAGGATCAAAGAAAGACATCAATAATTTTAATGTTAGGTGGAGTATAAGTCATTATTTTAAGGATCTAAATTGCTTTACCATTGTTAGGTTTTAGATTCAAAATCCTTAACGTGTTCTCTTTCGACTAGGGTTTCTCTCAGTGTACTTTGAAAAAACAGATAAGTGTATACATACGGTTTGGTTTGATGCGATTGGATAGTTAGATAATTTATTGAAACCATCAGCGATTGTAGTTTTGAATTGAATTTTATTTTATCCAATGATATGAAATACGCAAAAGTTCACTTCTTTTTCTTTAAGTCTTTAACTTACATTCTAACATTTCTTCCACACAAGAACAATTACTACTTGTTTAGGACGAGAAATAAATGTAAAATTATTGCAATTAACTTGTCTGTGTAAAGTATAGACGTCTCAAGTGAGAGATTTTACAAACACATCATTCTCGATTTTTTTTTTATGTGACCATGAAAACCTCGCTATGCAACTAATGTTGTCTCCGCACCATATGTGTAGGAATTAGATTGAACTAAAACATATCAACAAAAGAAAAAATTGAATTATAATAATTGAAACTTAGTAAAATAAAGATACAAGTTTGTCCACAATCATTATTATGTTTTCCCTTTTTCTTTGATAACGTACCATTACGCTATTTGTATTACGTGTATTATGGATAATTTATGCAATCTTATAATTTAGGAATCTTTATTTAGACAAAATAAAAATAATAATATGTGAAAGACACCTTGGCTTAACATGGACTTGATCTAGATTGCTATTAAATTACAAAAAAAAAAATAGTTTTTGTACATGAAAATACCCACCGTCTATCCTCTCGATGTTGATAAGGCTCTTGCTTACTTATACGAGATAAGGGAAATGCCACTATATGATTCAATTATCCGACAACAGAACATATATATATTTTACACAATGATTATAACCTATTCAAAATCCCATTTCTTCCTTTTTCTTTTTTTGATGAAACATTTCTTCTTATTTGGTGGAGATCAAAAATTAAGTAAGCGGGGTTAGATCGGTAGAAGGTGGCGGGGTCAATGAAATTGTTCTATAGGTAAGCGACATGTGAACAGCTAAACAGACATCAATTCGGTACCGAGTAGGCGAGTACTGTGTTTGGCATGTGATGCTATTTCCTGGGTCCCACAAATTAGGAATTATTAATAGCCGCTAGATCATTTATCACTCTTACGATATTAAAATCTAAAAGCCGGTGCATTTTTGTACTTCTTCTTAGGGTGGGAACCGCTGTTATTTCTAAATGAAATTTGAGAATTTTACGGGTTTACTCTTGCTGGGCACTCTATTTTCTAATTTAGAGTTTGGTCTATAAAGATAATGTAGCTATTTATCAATTACAGTTTCTACTAATTCCAAATTTATATCACTCCATCAGGATTTTCGATATACTTGCGAGTGGATTCATTTAGTCAAATCGTCAAAACTTAATATCCTGAAAAGTGAAAACGACCATATTGGGGTACTTTTGTTTTTTATATCAATAATTGAAACGTTGCACGATTCTCTCTTATATGTTTAGAACAGTTATACTAATCATAAAACCACCACCCGTAGTAGTGGTGTTTTAAAACATTGGATTCTTCCCTTCATCCATGTCTCATGTTTGGAGTTCAATTTTAGTGGAGATGGAGTTGAAGCACTTTTTAACTTTTCTAAATTAAAAGATTCATGTGGACCCCAAGATAAGAGCTCATATGACAGCATGGCAACTTTGTTCTGATAGAGAGTCCGGGTACTAAAAGGGTTGTTTGATTGTCGAAAGTTACAGGTTTGATGTACAGTACAAGTAGCAAATCGTCATTTATAATAGATGTAGTATTTCTTTGAAACACCCAAACTTTTTTTTTTTGTTGAACTGAAACACCCAAACTTAGTTTCAGATGTTGGTGTTGTTTTTGCTCTAGAAAATTTAGGTTAAAACACATATGTATAATGTATTGGTGAAAGATTCAACCCGTCGTCTTGAAAAAAATCTAAACACTTGCTGAAGTTTATATTCTCATGTGTAGTTCTGTACGCTTTTTCGAGCAATGTACCCACATCAACTTTAATGCAACTTGTAATGACTTAATTTGTAATGGTTACCAATTAGTATATTGCTCTAGACACTCAGAACTCAAAATTAATTGATAAGAAATTATTTTTCTGGCAAATATTCCACAAATTTTTCCAAATATTTCGACACATTAAATTTGTGCTCACTCCCACAAGCAAGACGCCAGACATTTGCAAGTGAAATGAGACAACAAAAATCCTCTAACAGGAATGTCAAATCGACAAATGTACACCGGCTTGGCAATGAAGTTAGTCAAGTCATGATCTTGTAAAAACAAAATTTTGGCAGTGGAAGGATCAATCCTTAAGTGAATTTAATTAGACAAGTGAGAGAAAAAATGTCATAAGGAGACCAAAATAGGCAATCTGGCTTTTAAGATAAACTATAAACTGTTTCTATATGGAGAAAATAATAATGATGCTAGGACATGTTATCACTTTCCAGCCCCAACATAGAAAACAAAACATAAAGAGTGTTCCACCTCATAAGCTTCAAAATTTAGTGGTGGTGGTGGGACACATTTGTACTATTAATGGTATGATTTTCCTAGTTGAATAACATACTTGGATAGGAGATGTTTCTCTTTCCATGAAATAAAATAAAGAATAATGAATATTGAATCGACCATCTTAAATTTTTATTTATTTTTTCGTGGTCCACCTTAATAAACATGTTCACAAGTGTGTCAACTAATGCCCCGTTGAGGAGAAATTATCATCCAACAACATTAACATAATATACCAATCTAAACGTTAGTAGCTACTATTAAAATCTCTCGTTTTGTCACTCTCATCCAGTTTAGACAGATTCAAGCTTTTGTTCCTAATGAAGGGTCGGTCAGCCCACTCGAAAGGATTTTGAACTTACTAAACTTAAATGGCATCTATAGTCCAGGTTTCAAATGCTTTTGCCAGTAGCCTTGGCTAACACAACGTTATCATTATATACACGTTGTAACTAATAAGACTAGATTTTAGTTAACAAATATTGATTGATTGGAACAACATTTTAGAAATAGGCTTGCATTCGTCGAGTACCACAAGCGCCCCGTTATTGTTAAAGGCGCTATTTTCTAACACGAATCCTCTTACAAAGAGAAGTGCCTCCCATTATTGCTAAACCACCCCTTTTCTACAAGAACACCCCAAACCTTGGCTTTGCGTGAGTGCCTATACAACTAACGGGTGCTTATAGAATTTCCATTCCAATATTGGGCTTTATGGATGTCTTTAGCAATATCTGGAGCGTCTATAAAACTCACTATATAGCCCAATCCTCTGGGTGTATATTTGAGTTGGGGTGTCTATAGTAATTCTAGAGACGCCTGTAGAACCCCCAAAATATATATTACAATTATGTCCAAAAACTAGTGATCCAGGAAGAAATAACAATATCTTTTCCGTTTCAAACCCTCTATTTCATTTTGTCCACTATTTGCAAACACCGTTGTCTGGTTATTGTGACGATAAATCCAGATTACAATGTATAAACACGGACAGGCATTAAAACATCGGCTTCTTAGAGGGGGGAAGAAAAGATATTCGCATTATTTGACTGATTAGTTAAAAACGAAATTATCCAAAAGAAGAAGCTAATTCATCAGAACTAGCTCTCACGCGACGACCAACCATGTCATTGGCTCCAAAACTAGCTCGAAAACTTTCTCGATCCTTTACACTTTCATTTGAATAATACAAGTAATTTTTTTTTAATAACGATTCTAACTAGGCTATGGGACATTGTGAAATATCAAGAAAAATACTTGAAGACATCATGTCTTTGATTGTCCCTAAATATCCCTACCCATTACCCTCTTAAGGATTTTTTTTTTGTTGAAACACCCTCTCAAGAAGTTGGACCTTGCAATTTTGTTTTGTAGATATCTAAATATTAGTTGAGTCCACGTCTTAAAAACTCAAGTTTGTGGGGGAAGATAGCGTGGGAAGCCACTCATTCCAAATGTCCCAGTATGAACTACCATCATGGGCTCCATGAGTTGGAGCTCAAGTTGATTATATACTACTACAAAATATAGAAATTGTGGGTCTCAACCAAGGTGTCAACGGGTCGGTTCTAACTCAACTATTACACCTTTCATAACTAAACTTATTTGTTTCTGTTGTAACTCGTTCTAGTAAATCTTAAATTAGTAAAATCATCTATTCTTCCCTTCAAAAGTCAACGTAGTTCTAGAACCTAACTTGAATTTTAGTTTCGAGTTTGTAACATGATACACTTCTAAGCAAGTTAGTTTCGTAAGACAAAGAAAAAGAAAGTTATACAAGTATTTATCTTTTAATATGGTTGATAAAAAAATATTAGATGATCTAGAAATGTGCACAAACTAATCGCGCGTTTCTGAATTGTTGTTTGATCTTTTTTTAACCAAGAGACCAGTAATTTCTTATTTTGGCACGAGTTTGCAGATAAAAGAATGTATTGGATGATATTATGAATAGACAGGAGAGAAACTCGTGTTTGTGAGGGGAAAATTTGACAATGATTAGTTTAGGTTAAATTCAATTTTTTCACTTTGAAACACAACATAACCTATAATCTCACCTAATAATTGAAGAAACATTATTATGTGGTTGACTTTAAATAATGAGAGGAAACATGATTACAATAATTGAAGGTAACTTAAACTCATCACCACAATTGTGCAAAAGTTTATGCTTTAGTTATGAGACAAAAACCCTCTCACACCAACTCTAATCTCTACCTAAATCATTTTTCTTTCCCTAACTTTTATTTTATCAGAAAACGACAATGCTAACCCACCAAATAAAAACCTAACAAAAATGTATGCATTTGTCCTTGAGAAATAGAGAGATGTATCCTATACAGGTTATCTCATTTACAAACAACCATAATTTTGTACCTTTCTCCTTATTTTCTCTAGTTTATATTGAAAAACACTATATAAATAATCTTAGATGTAAATGTACCCGCAAGTGTAGGTTGAAGTAAAGTAAAGTGGACAAAAAATTTGTTTATTAATACGAGCATACACATTGCCACATCGGCGCATTGTGATTCGAATTAGAGTTAGTTCTAAGAAAAGATATATACGTTTGTGTGATCCTCTCGTGTGCTGACTAAGACCCTTACGTCTGAGAAAATAAAATTTAGAATATGAAAATTTGGATTTCTAAATATTTATTTATTAAAAATAGAAGAACAAAAACTAACTTAAATTTAGATTTCTAAATATTTTTTTATTCTTTTTGTTGTTGAGCTAATGTATCGTTACTATACACAGAAAGACCTAACATTTATCAATAGTATGTATATCCAAACTTAAACTGAAATCGGTAGACAAACGAAGTTTGTCCATATCATCAATTCAAAGAACATATCCAATGAGATACTTATAAAAATATGATTAGATAATGTATCTTAAGGGTATTTTCAAATTTCAACTACCAACAAAAGCATTTCAACTCTTCATCAAAAACCTTCATAAAAAAAAAACGGGTTTCAAAAACGGGTCCTAATAAGACATTTAGTCCTCTCTAATCCTATAAAGGGTTTCAAAACCAAAAAAACAATATAAATGGATATCTAGTCCATTTGGTGTCATCTAGAGAAAAAACACAAATCCCTATAATACCAAATAAATCATAATTCCTAATCTAACCTTCCTCATATATTATAACTGATTTATCTTCAAAATCCATAAAGATCTTCTTCCATTTTTATCTCCCACATTATCTCTCCAATCACGTTTTTAAACAAAGAAATATATATTGTAACTGATTTATCTTCAAAATTCATAAAGATCTTCTTCCATTTTTATCTCCCACATTCCCTCTCCAATCACGTTTCTAAACAAAGAAACGTGATTCATTATTTCCAGTAACTGAAACCTCTTTATTCTCTCTCTCTAAATCCGATTCACATAACAAAACCTCCATTAAACTCAGAAATCCTGTTTCATCTTCATTAGATTGCTTTTCAAACATTGGTCTTCTAATCCAATACACAAGCTCAGAACTCCATTTCTATTTATGTCACTTCATATCAAGTTAATCAGGTAAAACATAAATCAATTTATAAGTTTTTGTGATTTTATTTCAGTTTATAGTAGTTGATTCTCTCTCTCTACATCTTAATCTACTGAAAATCTTCCATTAAAACAAAGAAATTGTTTCATATTCATTAGAGTTTTTCAAAATCAGTTTCTTAATTGTTAATCAGGTAAACAAAATTCTTCTTTAATGATTCTGTTTCAAATCGAGTATGTTATTATTGTATTTCTCTCTCTAAAAATTTCTTTAATGATTTCGATATTGATGAGATAATCCTTCATTACTAATTCCTATAAATCGAGTATACTTATTGTTGCAATCAATTATCATATCAGATATCTTTAGATATGTAGTTTAAACCTAATGATATTCGTACTTTTCCTCCAGATCTGGTTTTCAATCCGTACGGATTTATGAAACGTGGTTTTTTCGTACGGTTCCTCATAACAGAATTAACAGTACATGTACTTTATCATAAATTACCATAATTTATAGTAAATTATGCAAACATCTCCCGTACGATGTTTTTCAAAATGAGAACATGATATATGTATTTTCTGACAAATTATATATACTTTATCACGAATATCATGAATATTATATGGAACATTAATTATGCTTTAATCTCAAAAACAATACTCGTTTCATTATTAGAACAACTTCGCTTATATATGTAAATCCCGTGTACTTTGAAATAAATTACATATAATTTACGTAAATATTCATGTAATTTATTGTAAATAATATACTTTTTTATATAATTTATATGTATTAATCTCTCTCCATTTGTTATCACAGATGGAGTTCCAGGCAGAATCATCAAATCAAAATAAGCAAATCAAACTTGAAATACCCTTGTTCTTGTTACTTGACTTTTTGATTGGCTCCTCGAAATATTTCATAAGAAATGCACACTTGAATGGATCTTGATCATGATTCCTTGGAAAAGCCTCATATTCGGCCCCCTCCATTAGCATTCCAGGCAATAGGACAACATGGATGGGCACCATTATTGAAGCAGAGAAGATTTTGTACGTTTTTTTTTGTAACAGAATGTAAATGATGTGTTATGTAAAAGAAATTATGTGTAATTTACTGAACAAGACCCAAATACATTTGTTAAATTACGTTGTATACTTGACAAATGATGGTTTATTCGTCATAAATAATACATAATTTACGTATTTATTTCATAATTTGTATTCGATGAGTATTTATGTATGAGTAAAAACGAAAACAAATACTGCTTTAATGTTCCAAGAAAAATATTCTATTTCCAAAACTAAAAGTTAAGTGAGAGAAAATTGATTTGGAAATATCCGTGGTGATGACGTTTTGGTTTTGGTTAGGATTTTGGTTTCTGATTGATTCGGATAATAGGAAAGAGAAAATTTGATTTCCAAATCTATTTAGAGGAGAGAGAAATTATGATTTATTTCTATCCATTTGTTTCTAATAAATCTCCATATTTTTGGCTAATAAATCTCCATATTAAATCTGTAAAGAAGAGAGAGATAATTGATTTGCAAAAGTTTGGATTTTGTTTCTAAACAGATTATAGAAGAGAGAGAAAATTTCGTGAGAATCTATCAGTTTTTTCCTAAATTTATCCTAAAATCAAGGTACATTAAACCGTTTGAAATTTTTGTCCTGCCCCACATATTAAAATCCCGCAAAAAATGACTGGGACATGGAAGGAATTATGTAATATATATTAAAGGTTTTTAGTCCCAAGAGCAAAAGGACTAAAAATCCATTTTTTGGGAAGATTGGACCCTAAATCCTTTTTGAACATTATTTTGGGTTATATACCCACGGACCCAAAAAAAAAACTCTTCATCAAAAAAAAAAAAAAACAAAAGCATTTCAACAAAAAAAAAACAATTCAACAAAAAAAAAAAAAAAAAAAGACTAGCAACAAAAGCTAAAGTGGCGGCCGAAAGCTCATGAGACAAAAAGTATGCGTAACAGCTGCTTAAAACCCTAATCTCTCTCTCTCTCTCTCTCTCTCTCTCTCATGTAGGTCCTTCTCCATAGCTGGCAATTGAGCTACAATAATCCCTTCAAGCAAATCCCACAAAAACCCTAATTTAGAGCTGTCTGTGTGTTTGTACAATTTGGGGAAAAGCTAATTCTGGTTGAGAAATTAGTTATTTGCACTGGAGAAGTTTGAGAATAATGGGATTCCTGGGAGAGTCTTAATTGATAAATTCCGATCTTATTCCGATCAAAGGTAGACCCTTTTTGTGCTTCTGAATCATGTAATTTTGGGGAAATTCTTCTTTTGTATCTTTTTTTTTTTTTTTTTTTTCTGTTTATAAATCTCATTTTAGCTGAAAAGGAAGTTCATTTTCTTAGGGTTTATGGAAATGAAACAGATTCAGAAAAATTGTAAGTTTTTTAGGGTTTGTAAATAATTAGTAAGAAAGAAAAAGATAAGCTTTTAGGGTTGAATAATGAATTGATGACTCTCAAGAGCATTATTAGGGAAGTAAAGGGGGAGATTGGTAATATGTCTAAAAAGGGATTTGAGGTGAAATTAGGTTATGGGTTGAGATCAAAATCACATCAAATAGTACAAGATGATGAATTAGAACCAATTGATGCTTTTAAACAGAGTTGTTGGTCTAATATGCCACCAGAATTACTAAGAGATGTATTAGTGAGAATTGAAGATTCTGAGAGTAAATGGCCAACTCGAAAACATGTGGTTGCTTGTGCTGGGGTTTGCAGAAATTGGAGAGAAATCACAAAAGAGATTGTAAGGACTCCTGAAGTTTCTGGCAAATTAACATTTCCCATCTCATTGAAGCAGGTCTGTTATTGAAACCCTAATTCTGAATTTTGCAATCATGTAGTTGAAATGTTGTCCTGAATTCTGTTTAGAGTCAGTCACCTTATTCAAGATATTATAAGAGTAATTTGATTATGATGACAAAAATATTTTTAAGATGATTGTTTGAACTTTTTTGTTGTTGGTTGTTGTGATCTAATATCGAGAAAGGCTATGAATTCTAGACTTCGGCATGGGAATGAAATTTGTTTGCCATGTGCTAAGATTACTTCGCCAGATTATCAATTTTTCCATCATACTCACAAGATAAGTGAAGCGAAATCAAAATCATAAGCTTCAACAAGATCAATGCTTGGTTGGAAAGTGTTTTGATTTCTCAGGGTGGCTGGTAACTGTTTTGGCTTTGAAGTATAATTCGCGCTTTCAGCGTTGCTTTCAGACTTGAAATACCTTTCGGTGTGGGTATCTAGAAGGCATAAATTTGATTCACCGATTATGAGAATCAAATTATTTTTTAGGAGTACCATCTCTTTGCTGTTTTTCTTTTCATTTCTTGGGATGGAGTTTTTGTCTGATAGCTTTAGACTATTCAAAAACAAAAATATTTACTGGTTTTAGAATAAGATTTCTATCTGACTCTTCAACTGTTCTAACTTCTAAATATATTATAATATTCTCTTAAACCCTTCCTGTCATTTGCAGCCTGGCCCAAGGGATTCCATCATCCAATGTTTTATAAAACGAAATCGTGCCGCCCAAACATATCATCTTTACCTCGGTTTAACTACAGGTGCGTTTTTCAATCTTTTACTTTCACGATATAAATCTGTCAGTGAACAAGCTCACTCTGAGTTATCTTCCAGTTCCATATATAGGGTCTAGATTTGTAAACTTTTTTCTTTGTTTTGTTTGGGATTCTCTTAGCAAACATATATTTGTCTATTCTTCATGGCAGCTCTGACTGATAACGGCAAGTTCCTTCTTGCTGCACGAAAGGTTCGCCGAGCAACCTGCACAGACTATATCATCTCAATAGATGCCAATGATATGTCAAAAGGAAGTGGAACCTACATTGGGAAGTTGAGGTGAGCGTCAACTTGCTTGTCCCTCAATTCTAATTCTTGCATTGATCAAGTTTGACTCTGGGTTTTGTCGACAGATCAAATTTCCTAGGGACCAAGTTCACAGTCTATGATAGTCAGCCTCCGAATTCTGCTGGTATGGTTTCAAAGAGCCGCTCCAATAGACTAATTGGTTCGAAACAAGTCACCCCTAGAGTTCCTTTTGGCAACTATCCAGTAGCTCACATTTCATATGAGTTGAACGTTTTAGGTTCCAGGTAAGAACCTCAAATTCAATTAATGTACATTTTATTTTGATCTCCCGTAAATTTTTATAACTTAATGATGCGATTACCATGTTTACATAATTGTTGAAATAGGGGTCCGAGGAGAATGAATTGTGTAATGGATGGAATTCCTGCCTCATCAATTGAACCAGGAGGTGTGGCCCCTACACAGACTGAATTTCCGGTTAGCAACATCGAGTCATTCCCAACACTCCCATTTTTCCGATCCAAATCAATCCGCACCGAGAGCTTTAGATCAGGTCCTCTGACAGAGCAGAAAGAAGAAGTATTAGTTTTAAGAAACAAGTCTCCAAGATGGCATGAGCAACTTCAGTGTTGGTGTCTGAACTTCCGTGGAAGGGTCACAGTTGCTTCAGTTAAGAATTTTCAACTGGTTGCATCTACAGAGGATGGACCGACTGGGCCGTCTGGACAGGAGCGTGATAACGTTCTTATCCAGTTCGGCAAAGTGGGGAAAGACCTATTCACCATGGATTACCAATATCCAATTTCAGCATTCCAGGCATTTGCTATCTGCCTCAGTAGCTTTGACACCAAGATAGCCTGTGAATGACCGGAAAACAAGAGGTATAACTTCTCTATTAAACCCACCTTAAAAATTTTGTAGTATGGGTTTTGGAGGGGTATTGTGGTGGCAGTGGATTTTACAGGTTACTGTGGGATATGAGTAAGGTAGGGTTTTTTCGTCTCATCGCCTGAATCTGACTCGCCTGAATCTGACTCGCCTGAATCTGACTCATTGACTTGAATGGACCTAAAGTAAACCCAAACCAGCCATTCAGACAAGTCAGGCACCATGGTCGATAGAACAAACAATTTGAAATCTGAGCTGAGTCGGATCACAGATTTGACTTGGGAAAAAAAAATACTACCCAAGTCTACTTGTGGTTAATTTCGATTGGCATAGCAAATTAACATGGATGTCTGAGGCCATTCATAAGCTGAGATAACATGACCATGAAGTTTATATATAGGTCTATCAAATCCAAGAGTACAGTGGACTTTCTAAACTTTATATGCAACAGCTGCTCATTATTGTGTTTCGGTTTTTAGTAACTGTATTAAATTATTTCTTGTAAAACAGGAGATTTTTCGAAGCATCTTTGAAGAGGGTATCGGAAGAATGCATTGGAAATTGTGCTTCAAGGTCGGCTTGATGCAACAGAAACTGTTAATTTACCAGTCTTCTGCATCTGTACTGTATGTGAATACTCTCTTTAAATTTATGTTTGTGTACATAATAACCTTTTCAAGATGATGTTAGATGCTCATATCTTTGCTCCTCTCTCTCTCTCTCTGTCCCTCTCCCCTCTCTAAAATACATGATTGCTAAATTGTTGTTCTGTTTACTTAAATATCAGTAATGAAACCCATCACTGTTACAAAATTTACCACTAGATATATAGTATAAAGTCAATACTCATGCATGAATTAGAAACTTCACAATAACCAAAAGAACAAAAAAGAAAAGTAATTCTTTCGTCGTAGAATGGTGAAACCAAAGGAAAACATGAATTAGAAACTTGAAGTTATACATGAAGTGATGAAAGTCTTCTGCAAATTGGGCAAGTAGGTTTCAAATCGAACCACTCGTCGATACAGGCTGAATGGAAGGCATGGTCACACAGAATAAGACTCTTGCAGAATTCCCCATTAGAAAAAACTTGTAAGCAAATCCCACATTCACCTTTATACTTATAAAACCTCTGATTTGAATTCTGGTACATAAACTTGATAGTGAGTTCTACTTTTCTTTCATCACTTTTTGTATATCTTGTTATACGACGCCAGATGTTCTTTAATATACGGAAAACAAAATAAACAAAAGCGCAAACGAGCACAAGAAGGAAGAGAGCCGCCCCTATGCAATTGTCATCAGTTGGGGGAGAAGTTGTTTCAGTATGAGGTGAAGGAGGAACCACTGGACGCATTTTTCTTCTTCGGTCTCGTGTTATGTGTTTAAAGTTGAAGGAAAACTATTTTGTGGTTACTTTGAAGGTTTTGGTGTACATATTTATATGGATGGAGCCGCATAGGTTAGAGAGAGAATGAGTCTAACAACAATTATTAGAAATACTTGGTGGTTCTGCAAAAACTTAGAAAGTTGTCATCTTTGAATTTAGAGAAGAATTAGAAAGTGTAGTTTGAGTTTAGATACATAGAGAGGGGAATGGGTTAGAGAAATAGAAAGAGAAAGATACGTATAATATTGTAAATAGTAAATTTCAGTTTCTTATTTTCTATATAGATTTCCTTTTCAGGAAGTAACACGAAATTAGAAAAAATCATGGTTCGATAACCGTTTTAGACTGTCTCCTTAGTTTTCATTATGGAATATGTTTCAATCCAACTCGGCAATTCTAGCCTTCTAAAATCATCAAGGTATGCTATTTGACGAACTCAAAAGGCATTGATACTTTAAAATCATCAAGGTGCGCTATTTGACGAACTCGAAGGCATTGATTGATACATCGAAGATGTTATAAGCACGATAATTGTCAAACTAAATCTTGAACGAAACGGGTTTATACCGTACCAAATTACTGGCTTAATGCCCAACAAAACTAGTGGCCTAAAGCACCTTAATAGCCCAAGTCCAATAAACCGTGGATTTCACCTCCGCTGAGAATCAAACTAGAAAGCTCCAAAATTTAGGAGTACATGTTATATCCACATTTACATAATATAAAGAGTCGGTAATGTACGAAATTAACTTTTAAATTAAATAAATCGCGAAGACATTCTTCTTGACAAGAAGGCGAAAAAAAAAAAAAACTTTTCGTCGAGG
>NW_028238330.1:2500-5000 GCF_041429995.1 Eschscholzia californica
CTGGGACGCCCTCGCCATAGCTCGGGACGGCCTGGGACGCCCGAGACTAGGCTCGGGACGGCCTCGGCACAGCTCGGGACGGCCTGGGACGCCCTTGCCACAGCTCGGGACGGCATGGGACGCCCGAGACTTTGCTCGGGACGGCCTGGGACGCCCTTGCCACAGCTCGGGACGGCCTGGGACGCCCGAGACTTTGCTCGGGACGGCCTGGGACGGCCTCGGCACAGCTCGGGACGGCCTGGGACGCCCGAGACTTTGCTCGGGACGGCCTGGGACGTCCGAGACTTTGCTCGGGACGGCCTGGGACGTCCGAGACTTTGCTCGGGACGGCCTGGGACGCCCGAGACTTGGCTCGGGACGGCCTGGGACGCCCTCGCTACAGCTCGGGACGGCCTGGGACGCCCGAGACTTGGCTCGGGACGGCCTGGGACGCCCGAGACTTGGCTCGGGACGGCCTGGGACGCGCTCGGCACAGCTCGGGACAGGCCGGGACGCCCGAGCCGAGCTTCGGGTCGCACGAAATCTCTTCGTATTCCGACATATTAGAAGCTTCCCATCATGTAGTAGGCCGAGCTTTGCCCTTTGGATGCCCTATGGTGCTTGGCGAGCACTAGGGAACGTGCCAGCACAAGTGCTGTGCACGCTCTGGGGAAGGAGCTCAACCCTCCCCCTTATAGTGCAAAGTTATTGTTTTGCCTATTTTCACAAGGAAACATCAATTTTTTAACCAAGCATACTGGGCCTTTACTCCTTCGTTACTCGTCGGAATCCAGCAAACTTATACTCGTTGGAAAGGCCTTTTCGCAAGGATTTTTTTGATATATTATAATAGCGATTCCGATAAATATTTATTTTTCTATGAATTTTTAAGTGAATAAACACCGGAAAATTCATAAAAAATAGAAAAAAAAATATTTTCTTCCGTTTCTTTTCTCCAATAATTCATAAATAATACCTCAATAGTATAAATGAAGAGAGAGTCGAAATGGCCCGGGTGGGTTTCGAAATGTCCCACGACCCCATAGAATGCACGGGCCAGCCGAGCCAAAGCAGGGGACGCGCATGGGACAGCAGGGGACGCGCACGGGACAGCGTCCCTATGGCTCGGGACGGCATGGGACAGTACGGGACGCCCTTGGTAAAGCTCGGGAATCCCATCGGACGCGCATGGGACGGCCTTGCTAAGGCTCGGGACGGGCTTGCTAAGGCTCGGGACGGATGGGACAGCACGGGACGCGCATCGGACGGCCTTGCTAAGGCTCGGGACGGCATGGAACAGCACGGGACGGCCTTGGTGAGGCTCGGGACGGCATGGGACAGCACGGGACGGCCTTGGTGAGGCTCGGGACGGCATGGGACAGCACGGGACGGCCTTGGTAAGGCTCGGGACGGCATGGGACAGCACGGGACGGCCTTGGTAAGGCTCGGGACGGCATGGGACAGCACGGGACGGCCTTGGTGAGGCACGGGACGGCCTCGGTGAGGCTCGGGACGGCATGGGACAGCACGGGACGGCCTTGCTAAGGCTCGGGATGGCCTGGGACGGCCTTGGTGAGGCTTGGACGGCACGGGACGCGCATGGGACAGCATGTGACGGCCTTGGTAAGGCTGGGCACGGCATGGGACGCACATGGGACACCTTATGGGGATCATCAAGGGACGTTGCACGGGACATTCTTAGCCATGAAGGGCCTTCACATGGGACATCTTAGGAGTCAAGAGCCGGCACATGGGACAATGGAGTTCACACGCACGGAACACTTCGGCTACTTCCGTTCGGAACGTCGTGGGATCTTTATGTCCCCATTAGCACCGACGCATCAACATGCTAGGAAGCTAGGTCCGAACTTCTCGAAGTGTCGATGGCACTTGGACGGATACGCATCCGATCCGATGTTATGATGATGTACTTTCTCCGATATCGATGTCGGGGTGTATTCCGATGTTATGATGTACTTTCTCCGAGATCGATGGGACGACCTTGGTAAGGCATGGGTCGGCCTTGGTAAGGCTCGGACGGCACGGGACGCGCATGGGACGGCCTTAGTAAGGCTCGGGACAAAATGGGACAGCACGGGACGCCATGGGACGGCCTTGGTAAGGCTCGGGACGGCCTGGGACGGCCTTAGTAAGGCTCGGGACAGCACGGGACGTCCTTGGTAAGGCTCGGGACGGCATGGGACAGCGCGGGACGCCATGGGACGGCCTTGGTGAGGCTCGGACGGCACGGGACGCGCATGGGACGGCCTTAGTAAGGCTCGGGACAAAATGCGACGGCACGGGACGCCATGAGACGGCCTTGGTGAGGCTCGGACGGCACGGGACGCGCATGGGACGGCCTTAGTAAGGCTCGGGACAAAATGCGACAGCAAGGGACGCCATGGGACGGCCTTGGTGAGGCTCGGACGGCACGGGACGCGCATGGGACGGCCTTACTAAGGCTCGGGACAAAATGCGACAGCACGGGACGCGCATGGGACGGCCTTAGTAAGGCTCGGGA
>NW_028238331.1:0-12500 GCF_041429995.1 Eschscholzia californica
GTTCAGATCATGAACTGGAACAAAAGAAAGGAGACAATTTTGACAGTATCAATGATCAGTACCAATGAATAGGATAGAATGGAAGAGTTCCACTCACTATCTAAAAAAAGACCTCTATTGTGTATAAAATTTATGGTTTCCATTGGTAGAAATCCAATCACCTCAATTGGAGATGAGAAGCAATTCCCCATTGGTAGCAAATGGTTATCCATTAAGCGGGGAATGGTATTTAAAAAGCAGAAAAATTATGCTCCCACTCTTGCAAGAACGGATTAACAGGGTCAGCTACCTAACCAACCTTCATAATTAAATGCCGTTACTGTATGGGTAGATCTCATTGTGAAAAGACCTATTACTGTAGAATTTATGGGTAGAGCCAAAGAGTGTGAACTGTACAAGTTACTAAAACTAAATAGGGAAGGGGCTCCGGTGTATAGAAAGGACCTCACCGTTTAAAAAGTAACCATAGAAACGATGGAACCCACTATTTATTCATTTACATTTACGACTTAATTTACTTTTACTATTTTTTGGATACCGAGTATCGATACAATTTCTTATTTCGAGGTGAAATGCTTCAAAAAAAATCGTGGTTGGGAAGGTCATAGTAGCAAAAGCCATTGGAATTTTTATTTTATACACCGGAAGAATCAGTTTTGTTATTAATAGACCAGGAGGGGGAAAAAGAATGACTGAAAGAAACGAAATCAATCAGTTATTCATCAAAGTTTCATTTGATTCAATGACCAGAATTAGACGAGGATATATAGCTCGGAGACGTAGAACAAAAATTCGTTTATTTGCATCAACCTTTCGAGGGGCTCATTCAAGACTTACTCGAACTATTACTCAACAGAAAATGAGAGCTTTGGTTTCTGCTCATCGAGATAGGGGCAGGCAAAAGAGAGATTTTCGTCGTTTGTGGATCACTCGTATAAATGCAGTAATTCGTGAGAATAGGGTATCCTATAGTTATAGTCGATTAATACACGATCTGCACAAGAGGCAGTTGCTTCTTAATCGTAAAATACTTGCACAAATAGCTATATCAAATAGGAATTGTCTTTACATGATTTCCAATGAGATCATTAAATAAGGGGATTGGAAGGAATCCACCAGAATGATTTAAGCGGAGTTCCCCGGAGAATGAACTCCGGGAAGGTAGAGTCTAAATTACTACGATAAAGTAGTAAAAATGAACGAACACGTTTCAATAATAAAAATAAAAGATTTTATCTTTTTATTCCCCGATTCTATTTTGTTTTCTTATGACATGACAATCCAATCTGGATTCTCTAATTTTTCGAACAAAACATCAACCTGGGTTGGGGTTCGAATTGCAATTTTGATTCAATTGAGGCGTAGGCCTATTTATTTCTGGTTCTAGGACCAGTAGTTCTAGGGGTTGACTCGGTTCTCTCAAATTGTTTCTCATTATTAAGAAAAGGTAACAAAGATAAAATACGAGCTTGTTTTATAGCAATAGTAATTAATCGTTGTTGTTTCAAGGTTAATCTATTCACTCGTCGAGATAATATTTTTCCTTGTTCACTAATAAATCGACTAATTAAACTCATGTTTCTATAATCAATTCGATCCCCCGATCCAATTGGGGGCAAACGCCTACGAAAAGATCGCTTGGATTTAAGAAAAGGTCGCTTGGATTTATCCATGGTTTATTCCTTATCTCTAAAATCCTATTTCTGAATTCGAATTCATTTGGGATCCGACCAAAATAGGATTTGATTTGTTTCTATATATTATATGTAATTTGTTCTTGTTACTTCGAAGGGTAGCACACACACACGCCCCTTCAATCTATTTCTTTATCTCCCCATGAATTGTATGCTTGTAACAATAGGGACAGAATTTTCTCAATTCCAATCGACTAGGTGTATTGTGTCGATTCTTTTGAGTAATATATCTGGAAATGCCCGGCGATTCCTTATTAACACTGTTTCGGACACAACTAGTACATTCCAAAATAACTCTGACTCTGACCTCTTTACCCTTGGCCATGAACCTCCTTTGAATTTTGGATTCACTCAACGCTTCGCTTTTCGATCCGAAACGAAGAAAAAAAGTAAAAAAAAAAAAATAGAAGTTGCTAACTCGAAATCCAATTATGAAAGATTTCATTGCAATCAATAGAGCAATAATAATAAGTGATACAACAATTTCTAACTATTAATTATTTCTAACCCTAGTACAGTATTTCGTTTAAGTATCTTGTATGATTTTGTTGCCCTAGAACTACATTTATTGCTATTTGCGTACTCCCCCTATTAATTATTAATAGTAGAATTTGAGCCTGACCCGAGTTTTACTGAGGTTGAATCCACTTTGATTCTTTATTTTTCTGCCCTTACATATCCTAAAAAACCGAAAAAAGAAGAAAACAAAGAAAAGAGAGGAAGAAGGATTAGTCAGAGATAATTTATTATATCACTAATCTTCTTCGTCCCTTCTCATGTCAATAACTAGAATGAAAAAAAGGGGAATGTCAACGCATCTGGGAATAAATGATTGATCTCTATCAATAGACCTGCTAAGGACCCGAACCATAGAGTACTTAGCACAGGTGCCACGGAGAGATATGTTTTTATATCTCGCATTGAAAATCCTCCTTCTTTAATTGTAATACATATATGATCAGATGCATATGTAGTTAAGGATCACTTGTATTTGTACGCGGAATCCCTAACAACAATGGATATATACAACGACCCGGTAGATAAGATTCCCCTTTCCTTAAAACAGAAAAAGACGCCCCCTTCTTCCTGAGTATTACCGATAAATATTAATTTATTTATATGTTTATATGTTGGGTTTCATATGTATATAATTTTTTATTATATGTTATATGAGACCAAAAAGAAAAAATGGCAAGCGAAATTGTATATCAATGGGGAAATAATGATGTGGAAAACAAGACAGGGATTCTCTACAATGACACTGTATACCAATTGAAAGGGATGTAGCGCAGCTTGGTAGCGCGTTTGTTTTGGGTACAAAATGTCACGGGTTCAAATCCTGTCATCCCTACCTATTCCTTCTCCTACGGGCAGTAACAAGTATGGGCAATAACGGGGGGATCCATTGAGATCGATGAAAATTGGATAGACTCAATCTTTCATTTCAGTTTATGATACTATCTGCATGCAAGGTGTATTGGGCGTACAAAAAGAATCCTTTTCTTTCTTTTCTTTACGGTCTTATCTATTGTGATAAGAAAGCGCTCTTAGTTCAGCTCGGCAGAACGTGGGTCTCCAAAACCCGATGTCGTAGGTTCAAATCCTACAGAGCGTGATTCTGTTCTTCTTAGGTCGAATTTCAATGAAATAACTTCACTAACTTGAACAGCAACCTGAATCTGAATTTGACCTCCTGCGGGTTAAAAAAAGAAGGGGGTCAATCAAAAAACGAGATCTTACTTAATCAAAGATCCAACTGATCACCGCGCCTGTATTGTAAATATGCAGTTACGAATAATCCAGCCAAAGTAATAGGAATTAGACCTAACACGATTCCAAATAGTAAAACTTCAATCATTTCGATTTGTTTGATGTTTGAAAGGGGAAGAAAAAAGAGAGGTAATATCTATCTTTAAATATTAATCCGAATCGACCATGAATCTCAATGACCAAGAATTTACAATTGACGCGGGAAGGCATTCTAGAGTGCCTAGAATCTCACAGAAACATTTATTTTTATGAATTTAGAATTCAATTCAAATAAGTCGTATTTTGCTCAGACCAATAAATAGAGCTGGGGTTATAGTTGAAGCCGCCAGTAGAAAACCGAAATAACTAGTTATAGTAGGCATGAGGGAGCTAAATGAGATACGTTCTTTTTATACATATGGTTATAAAAAACTTACCTAAGTTTCCGCTTTTGAAAGATAAGAGGATACGAAAAAATACCAATTGATAGAATCCGTTCCAATTGAAAGTTTTTGATTCATCTTTCATTATCATTTATCATTATAGACGTCACTAACAAAGATAGAGTGAGAGAAGTGGAAAAAAAAGATTGATTCATCATCTGTGACATCTACCCATGCCGTGATTTCGACTCAACAGATTCATTGAGCAACTCGTGGGTAAAGTAATAGGAAAAGAACCTTGTAGTGGAATTTCATTTATAAATGAAACTCTCTTTGAATCACTATGGAATTAAATCAAATTGGAAAATTTTTTCTTTTTTAATTGTATAGAATCCAGTTTCTATTCTGGAACAAAGGACCTTAGAATACCTTTTGCTTTACCTCATTAGATTCAGTGGTTACCCCATTAGATTAAGCATGTAGGCTCATTAATTATACATAATATCTCGACTGCTAAGAAAAAAGTGTCGCACGATCGCTCGAAGAAATAAAAGCCTTAGTTCGGTACAACTCAATTTTAAGACTAGTAATTCTATTATCTTTTGGTTTTAGGTTCTACATGCTGTCTTTCCATATTAGGGAGTCCTATCCTTGGAGCTAGTCAAGAAGGAACCTTTGGATGTAATGCAGCAACGGTTGCATCACGCATATTGATTGTTCCAACTATTGTTTGTTTTCTTTCATTGAATACTATCTACTAATCTTATTGTACTACTAACCGATTTCTTGAACTGAAAGGATTTGAACAAAAACCTTTTTCTTTTATACATATACAACAGGGTTCTAGATTTCGTATCTAATTGAATTGTGTGAATATGATAATATCTTTCATGAATTATTAGAACCCGTTGGACTCACACTCTACCAGATCCTCGGGTTCTAGTCCAAAGTTAGTAATGGAAAGAACCCTATACTTATACTACTACAGGAATTTGAAAAATTTTCGATTGAATAGCACACGGTTCCGCATATATAAGGAACAAGAAAGGAAGAAATCAATTATGTACCACTTCTTTTGGTTTCGATATTGATTGAAATTGCGTTGCTGTGTCAGAAGAAGGATAGCTATACTGATTCGGTATACTCTAAAGATGCCCTCGGTACACTATTGACGATCTCACAAAGATTCAAGATCAGTGGGTTTCCATTTACTGATCCCATCTTTCACGGAATCGATCCCCCTTTGACTGTACAAGAATATGTGGAGCGCAGCATGTCTGGAAGCACGGGAGAACGCTCTTTTGCTGATATTATTACCAGTATTCGATACTGGGTCATTCATAGCATTACTATACCTTCCCTATTTATTGCGGGTTGGTTATTCGTCAGCACGGGTTTAGCTTACGATGTGTTTGGAAGCCCTCGGCCAAACGAGTATTTTACAGAGAGCCGACAAGGAATTCCATTAATAACTGGCCGTTTTGATCCTTTGGCACAACTCGATGAATTTAGTAGATCCTTTTAGGAGGCCCCAATGACTATAGATCGAACCTATCCAATTTTTACAGTGCGATGGTTGGCTGTTCACGGACTAGCTGTACCTACCGTTTCTTTTTTGGGGTCAATATCAGCAATGCAGTTCATCCAACGATAAACCTAATCCGAATTGAATTATAGAGCTATGACACAATCAAACCCGAACGAACAAAATGTTGAATTGAATCGTACCAGTCTTTACTGGGGGTTATTACTCATTTTTGTACTTGCTGTTTTATTTTCCAATTATTTCTTCAATTAAGAGAAAGAAAAAGAATAGTAGGAATTCTCTTATCCCATTCGGACGGATCTCATCTCATAATTATCCATGACTGTTTATGTCTCTAGCATGACCACTTGATGAAATGTGGAGGGAAGTGGGGTAAATGGCCGATACTACTGGAAGGATTCCTCTTTGGCTGATAGGTACTGTAGCTGGTATTCCTGTGATCGGTTCACTAGGTGTTTTCTTTTACGGTTCATATTCCGGATTGGGTTCATCCCTATAGTAATCATATGAACTAAGTTGTAGACAGGAAAAAGAAAGTAAGAACTCAACGGGACCTTACCCCTCGAATTAGACAAGGGGGTAAGGTCCCGTTGAGTTCTTACTCTTACAACGAGACTTTGATTCATTCCATAACATAAAAGTTCGAAGTTCATCCAGTTAACATAATCATAATATTCTATTCGTAGAAATAAAAAATGGGCCTTTTGCTCCGATGTTTCAAATCACGCTATTCCATTTTTTATGATAATGTTTTTGAAGAATTAATCCCATTGATTGGATTCAGAATATATGTTCTACATAGTATCAATTCGTCCAAAATCAGAAGAAAGAAGGAATCAATCCATTTTCTGGATGACATAATATGGATTCCTGTAGACCTGTAGACGAGACATCACCCAAAGCATTTCTATACTAATAGAATCTTACTCTATTTATTATCTCATCAAAGTTTCAATTTTCTTTTGTTTTTTACTTTTTTTAGAAGTTCATTGAAGAAGTTCTATTTACTCAATGAGTTACTCTACCCCTTTTTTGTTTTGCTTGCCCACCACTTCTTATAAATCCAAACAAGGAGGTTCCGATAAACCTAGAAAAAATGTAAAAAAGGAATAGTACTCTTTGACGAAGCAGATCAAGAATCATTATTCTTTCGACACAAGAAAAGGTGGAAAATTACTTTTCTTGTGTCGAAGATTAGGAAGACGAGTAATACCTCCTAGAATCGGTTGTTCCTTTCATTTATCCCTTACTTTATAGTCTCCTACCACGTATGTCTATTATCTATTTCTATTCGAATTTGATTCTATTATTCTAATAGCATAGAAAACTATTGATATATTTCGTGGCATTTCAAATTTGCCAATAGTGACATAATCACACCACTCCAATTTGGATTGAAAAACGGGTAGTCAAGTTCAAGTTAAATAGTGTTCTTCGCAATAGAATACTATTCTATTACTATACTAGCAGTGGAATCCAAGTAATTCCCGGCATCTCGCAGAAAAACAGTATAAACAAAGCAAGCAAATAAAAAAGCTTTTTTTTTTTGACCATACATAATTACATCGATCAGCAAGAACAAGAATTTGATTTTTTTTATAAACTTGATGTTGATAAATACGTGGATCTAAAAATTCATTTCAGACAATTGAACCTTCTCAAACTGTTTCTTTTTAAGAACCAAAAATATTTGTGCCAGAATAACAGATGCCAAGAAGAACAAAAGGCCTTGGACACGTGATGGATCTTGAAGTACTATTTCTGCGTCTCCTTGACCAAATCCACCCACATTGGGATTACTTGTTAGTGGTTGATCAAGCTTGATGGATTCACCTTCTGAAACAAGAAGTTCTGGTCCTGGAGGTATAAAATCAACCACTTGGTGTCCGTCCGATGCATCCGCTATGGTTATTTCATATCCCCCCTTCTCTTTACGTATGATTTTGCTTACTATACCTGCTGCTGTAGCATTATAGACTGTATTGTTACTCTTACTCCCATCGGGATAAATCTGACCCCTTCCCCTGTTCCCGCCTACATATATAGGATATTTTAAGAAGTAAACGTCTTTTTTAGTAGCGGGGTCCGGGGAAAGGATAGGAAAGGTGATTTCACTATATTTCTGACCAGGAACAGGACCTATCACAAGAATATTTTTTTTAGTGGGGCGATAACTCTGAAAAGACAGATTGCCCATCTTTTCTTTCATCTCGGGAGAAATACGATCGGGAGGAGCTAATTCAAATCCCTCAGGTAAAATAAGAACAGCTCCCACATTCAAAGCCCCCTTTTTTCCATTAGCAAGAACTTGCTTCAGTTGCATATCATAAGGGATTCTAACAACTGCTTCAAATACAGTATCAGGAAGTACCGCTTGTGGAACCTCAATATCTACGGGCTTATTAGCTAAATGGCAATTGGCACATACAATACGCCCAGTTGCTTCTCGTGGATTTTCATAACCCTGCTGTGCAAAAATGGGATATGCATATGAAGTAGATGTCCGAGTTATTACATATATCATGATCGATACAGAGATGGATCGAGCCATCTGTTCCTTTATCCAAGAAAAGGTATTTCTATTTTGCATGGTCCAATTATTGATCCCAAAATTTCTACAATAAATTAGGTAGGTTGCTAGTATAGTTCCCTGTCCACGATTCTGCTATTGTATTGGAATAATTTTACTGGAATATAGGAAGAATCCCTGGATGGGTAGAAATATAAAAAGTGAGTAAGATTTTTAATGGTTTGTTTATGTACGAAGTAACAAACATTATGATTGGATTAATATCGGTGGATCAGTCTTTAGTCATTCATTGAATGATAAATCACTACAAGTGACGGAGATACGCGATTTAAATAACGGAAGATCCAATATTTCAAAATTGTATCTAGAATGACTGGAAAAGTGGAAACAAGACCCGATATAATTTGGTCGTTATGATCAAACCCAAAATCTTTGGAGATAGAACCAATCATTAGTTCCCAACCATGGGGCGAGTGGAATCCGATACATAAATCAGTTAATAAAAGAATAGAAAAAGCTTTTATTGTGTCACTTAAGTTATAGAAGAATTCCTGAACCCAAGAATTAAGAATGACAAGTTCTTCATTACCCAGAATAGAATAACCACTTAGAATAGCGAAATAGATTATATTTGTCGAGAAGTCCAAAATGCTGTGGATATGACTCTCATTGTGCATCTTGATCAATTGTATCGTTTCTTTATGAATTCCTATATGAAGCTTTTGTATATGTGTCTCCGGGTACTCTTTTATCATTTCGTCCAAAAGGGATAGTTCCTCTAATTCTATGAATTTTTCTAGAACATGCTTTTCTTGAATATCATTCAAAAAAGTTTCGGATTGCCCAGTATTCCACCAATTCGTAACCCAAGATTCCAGACTTTTATTAAATGAGAGAGAGATCCACCAGGGCAAAAATACTATAGATGCAAGATATGGGAGGGTAGTGAGTGCTTTCTTTTGTGGCATTTTGAATCTGTGAATTGCTAATGAAACCAACTCATTCGTCGACTCTATCCGATCTGATATTTCTATGAAGCATGAGTTCTATAACAAGGTATTGAACCTATGGATCTACTGCCCTTTTTTATTTGTAATTAATTGGTTAGTCCTTGTATCGAGAAAGAATATAGAATTAGAATAAGGGTTCGCGCTGAATGAAGAAATAAAAATATATATTGTTTTCCGATCTCTCAATTGGTCAAATTCGAAACAATTACATCCTTTCGGTGAATGCCCGAAAGAGCCACCTCGAGTAATTCATATTATTCGGATTTCGAGACAAAAGAACCCCCTTAGATCAATTATTTCAAAAAGTTTCGCTGGCTACCCAGACCATAACCCGGGAATAATTGGGGGAAATTTATGAAAAATATTGATGGGATGATGAAATCAAAAATGAGTGGCAAAACCCGAGAGAAATTGGATCTTATATTATAGTTATAAGAGAATAGTTATAAGAGATCCAATAATTTGATCATCAAGCGGGAAAAGAACGGATAAAAAGAAACATCGATTGACAAAATAAAAGAGGGGTAATTTACAATACAATATAGGATCCATCTGTATCTAACATATCAATTCAAAGATATGTGATGAATCCATTTAGACTTGTTACTAGCATGAAAGAGTTGAGTTTATTTCCATAAAAAAGAGTTTTGGTGGGCAAAAATAAGTTCGTTTTCTGGTTCTTCCATATACATCTGCTTTTGCTCGAATGAGCGTTCTGAAAAAGCTTTAGTTAAGTTCTATAAAAAAGAAGATTCCTTAGTTCCTTCCCCAATGCTAATAAAGCATTAATTCTTTTCAGTTCATTTCAAAATACTTCAATTGGTACGCGCAAGAAATAGGCCAATTCAGCAGCTTTTTGTTCAATTTCTCGCGGAGTCAAATTCTCATCAGTCCGAGTCAAAGGAATGGCTCCCTGGCCTCTGATTTCCATATAAAGGACACGACGAGGAAAAATACCCTCTTTAATTTCTATTCTAATCGACTGGACATCTCTCATAAGGAATCGAAGAAAGATACGACGATTTAGCCCAGGAAATCCCCAACGAAAAATACACACTATTCCTTCTTTTCTATCGAATCGGTCATAACCACTACCTACATTCCACGAAATTGTGCACCACAAATAGGAACTAATGAACAGACCTGCGATCCCATAGAAGGACATCACGATCCCTTGTGGAAAAAAAAGGATTTGCTGAGACGGGAATAAGGATATCAGATTCCTACCAAGATAACTAGAAGCTCCAACCAATAAGAATCCTAGTGAACCGAAAAGAAGGATACAGGCCCAGCAGAAATTACTTGTTTTTCGAGACCCCGTTATAAGTTCTATCCATATACGTTCTGATCGCCAGTTCATACTAGATCCAGTTGCATTTTATTGGAATTGAGAGAATAACCCAAATGAATTTGACTTTTCTTTTTTTGTTCCCGAAGTAACTCTCAGCAACTAGCACTATTATGATATGATGTGAACTATTAGGAATAATTCATCGAATTGCTTAGATATAAAAGCATCTGCTTCATATGATCCTCCTATGGATATCTACACACAAATAGATACATTGAGTTTCCATTTTCTACATCTGCTGATCCATTTTAAAATAGCTATAATGAATGCATTGATCCATATATCATGTTTCCACGTGTATAAGAGCTCTTTCATTTGTGTTCGGAGGAAGCCGCATGTTGGGTTGTACCATATTACACTAAGTAGATATCTGTATTATGATCAAGTCCAAGTCTTGAAATAAATTGATGGTATTTTGTCCCATCGGATCTAGACAATCTTGTTTTTTTGAACATGAAGAAATAAAGAAGCCATTGCAAGTGCCGGAAATACTAGGCCCACTAAAGGCACAAAAATTGAGGGTAAATTGAGAGTTGTCATAGAATGGATACCTCGATTTAATATTTGTACCTTTTATAAGGATATCTTATGATAAGTATAGTATATCTATTATAAGTATAGAATAATAAGTGCAAGGAATGGAGAACTAACTAAGTATACCTATTCACCTTTATAACTGAAATATATATATGATAATCCACTTTCTTATTCTTCTTCTCTTGTCCTTATCTTCTAATAAAGAACGAAAGAGTTTCTTACAAATTCCCAAAAAGGATTCGTTAGAATCCTATCCAACAGAGATTCCTCGTAAAAATGTGAGTTCTCAGTAGATATAGAAATATGCAAGATTTCTATTCTAAAATTTTCTATATTTGAATTATTCTAGATCTATAATACGGTTGATAGCTACTTCCTGATTACGAATCATGAATATAGGTATAAAAAAAACAGATTTGTAGGAAAAAAAGGAATTATCCGAAACTTCTTATTCTTTCTACAAAGAGATCTTATGCCCGTAAGGAAAACAACATTCTTCTTATTTTTACTTTACTTGGGGGTTCCGATAAACTAAATATAAACTAAATACTTGTTCGCCACAAATGAAATAACTGAATTGAATGCTCTACTTGATTGAAATTGAATTTTGATTCACGGGAAAGAAACCGTGAAGCTGAAATAACTCACTCAGAACACTTTTAAAGGATTACGTGGTACGATTGGGTCCAATAAGCCCTTATGGAATAAATACTCAGCCGCTTGGGAACCATCAGGTACGGTCTTATTCAATGTTTGTTCAATTACTCTTTTACCCGCAAATGCAATGTAGGCATTGGGTTCGGCAATAATGATATCTCCCAACATACCAAAACTGGCTGTCACCCCACCGGTTGTAGGAGATGTAAGGATTGATACATAGAATAACTTTTTATTTGATTGATAATTATATGAAGCAGAAGATATTTTAGCCATTTGCATCAAGCTCAAACTCCCTTCTTGCATGCGTGCTCCTCCGGAAGCACACACTATAATAAGAGGTAGAGATTTCTTATTAGCATACTCGATCAAACGGGTGATTTTCTCGCCTACTACGGATCCATACTGCCCCCCATGAACTGAAAATCCATAACCCAATTGCTACGGGAATACCATTTAGTTGGCCTATGCCTGTTTGAATAGCCTCAGTTAACCCTGTTTTTCTTTGATAAGAATCGATACGATCTTTATAAGGTTCCTCTTCTGAATGAAATTCAATGGGGTCCATAGAAACCATGTCTTCATCCATAGGATCCCAAGTGCCCGGATCAATCAAAAGTTCGATTCTATCTGAACTACTAATTTTCAAATGATATCCACATTGTTCACAAACATTTAGTTTTGACCTAAAAAATTTCTTATAATTTAATCCATAACAATTTTCGCATTGAACCCACAAATGCCTGTATTTTTTTATTTATATCGAGATCATTATACCTTCTTCGCATATTTAAATCACTTCTATTTGTGCTAGTTCTTATACTGAACTTTCATTGTCACTACTATTTACACTTTCATTACAAATGAAACTATACATGTAACTGTCACTGTAATTGTCGCTACCGCTTGAAATGTAACTATCAATACTGATTTCAGAACGAAGATAACTGTCAATGCAACTATAAATGTAATTATTCCAACTATATTTAGTATCATACATATAACGATCAGAGTAGTGATTGTCACTCTTAGCCCCATTATTT
>NW_028238331.1:17500-22500 GCF_041429995.1 Eschscholzia californica
GAAATAGCGAAAGCTAACTTGAGTCGAGCTGAAGGAAAGAGACAAACAATTGAAGCAAATTTAGCTGTCAGACGAGCCAGGACGCGCGTAGAGGCTATCAATGTAATTTCCTAACTAGTTGGTGCGCCCAAAAAATAAGTTCTGTTTATACACCATATTTGAGTTCTGCCGATTGAATCCAATCAAGTGTAATGGAATTCTGATGTAAGAAAAAAATAAAAATAAATTTACTAGACTACTAGTAAGGGGGGTAGAAAAGAAAAAAAAAGAGGGTGTATATAAAAACTTATTAGATACCAGTGACTCCGGTATCTAATAAGTCCTACCTACTATTGGATTTGAACCAATGACTCCCGCCGTATGAAAGCAATACTCTAACCACTGGGTTAAGTAGGTCATTTATCATCACAAAGAGAAAGAAAAGGGACCCATCATATCGATGGATTATAGATGGAATCTTATTTCTAAGCAATACCAATTCTTGGCAGGAAACAGACCAGAAGCTCTCATGTCGGATCATAGAAGATTCATCTTGACAAGAAATTATTTACATGATAAACTATCTATCACAAGCACAAGGGCTATAGCTCAGTTAGGTAGAGCACCTCGTTTACACGCGCGCCAATGTTTTTTCAGGGGAGTCCATCATGCAATCAACAGAATTGATCTTATTGAGAAATCGATGTCTTACTCCACATATTCCAGGGAACAAGAGAACAATAGCCTGACAAATATTTGGTTCGGTCCCCTTTGGATGCCAATTTAGGCTCCAAATAGAACCCATCGTTGATTTGATAATTGATAAGGTGAATACCCAGTGCATTCAATGCTAGGCATAATGAGTATAAGGACCTCAAACAAATATCTTTTCGTACTATGAACTTTAAGGTGTATGAAGTTTCATATTTGACTCTTTGAGCAGAGCGATAGAGACTTCATTTAACTTAGGTTGATCTAGGCCGGAGGCAGACCTACGTCAAGGCAACTCTTCTTTGAAACACTTTGGTATTGCTTCTGGATCAGAATCAAAATAATGAATTAGAGCACGTGGAGCCATCTCGTTATCTTTCTGTGAAGAAAAAGTATGGCGGACTATCTGATATTTATATCAGGTGATGAAAGAGCCCAATGCAAAAAAAGTGCATGTTGGGTCTTTGAAACAGTTTGAATCATTTCGATAATAATAAGTTTGATCTGTTTTACCGAGAAGGTCTACGGTTCGAGTCCGTATAGCCCTAATTGATTTGATTTTTAATGAATTTAAAATTAACAAAAAATTTGTTTTGTATAGTTTTAATTTCCTCATTCTTGCTTGTTGGTTGTAGCTGTAGTCGGACGGCCGGTTGGTCCATCGAAATAGAATAATTCTTGCATGCTCTGAATGATCCCCGCGAGCGAGCATGAAACTGAAAACAAAAATGCATTTCAATGGACCCAATCGGTATTTTTTAGATCTCGGATAAACAAACCCATTCTTCAATCTTGGTGGAGTGAATTACATATGAATTTTTCATGTTTTTCTATCCACGATCAAAGAGTTAGTGATATTCCTTTTCTTTGGTTTTGGTATACCTAATCCAAAGTGAATTTTTGAAGTCAAAATGATGACCCGAGCCCGGCTAAAAACTCCAACCCAAACTAAATCCAATCTGATAGTAAGTCGCACGGATCCAGGACCGACATATTATTTTTCTTGTATTTGTGGAAGAGCCAGAGTTTGAAAAACGAAACTCCTTGGAAAGTTTCATTGTAAACATTGTCAAATGGGTTCATCTTCGTATAACCGGCCTAGCAAAACACAAATCAAGTAATCTTATCTTAAACACAAATCAAGTAGTCTTATCTTTCGGTAAAATATTTATTTTTTTTGTATCCCAATATACCCCAACCCAATTGCCCACCATTCCAATTCTACCAATGCTGACTTTATGCAAGAAGATTGGGGGTCCGTTTGAACTTGTACGAGTTAAGAAGCCCCCGACTCATCGCTTTTTTTGCGGAAGAACAGCCCAACTCATTGTTTTAGAGATACTGAATGGGTCCTAAATCTATTAGTGTTTGCACCTCTGTCTATTTCCATGAGTTATTGGGGGATTTGGGCTGTCGAATCGTTTGATAATGCGGGATTCCATTCGAAGTTTCTTCCGTAGATCATTTATGATTCGGCTGACTCTATCATTGTGATACGCTCCATTGTGTAGGGTTGTTTCAAAATCAATCTTTTTATTGACATGAAACCTAACCCAGTGGTTGGTCTTACTTTCACTAGTTCTGATTACATTTTAAATTAACAAGGATTTCCATTCATTTCGGACCCATTTCAAGTACTAAAGATCGGGGTTTGGAATGATTCTTTCAAGACTTCGAGCTCTAATTTCATAATCCGATTTTTTTGTTTTTTGGGTAGGTGCAGGTCGAGGCAGTAGAGGCTCAAAGCCTGTAATTTGGGGATAGAAACTTATGAATTGTTATATGATATGTTAAGGGTTTCTCGCAATTCAATGCATTGAATCAAATCCATTAAGTCGAGAACAAGGGGAGAGAATCAAATAGGTCAATGCATTCTATTTCCGTATTTAATCAATAGAAGCAATAATCCTCTAACTGGATCTTAATGAAAAGCATATACCAATACAATACCATTTGATTCTCTTATATGAATATTCATAAAATAGATAACATATGTATAGAATTCATTATTATTATTATTTTTATTAATAATATCAATATCTTAACTTAAATCTTAAGAAAAAGTCTATACAGAATTCTATAAAATTCTAAATAACTAATTAAAAATAAAATTTTGAATTCCTTTTTTAGCTTTTTTTAGAGAGAATCTGAAACGAGATAAAAACGAGAAAATTTTTTTGTATAAGAACATGATATGTCTATACCATATCGAAATAGAATTGAAGTAAATGGAAATAGGATTCCACTCGATGAATCTTGAAACAAGACACGACCTACAGCAAAAAAACTGGGTGGTTCAATCAAAATTCATTGGTATTTCGGCTAAAGAGTTATAGATGAATTCACAATTCCGATTCGAATTGACTAATACGGTATATTTTCCACATTCATAGGAGTGCATCTATGTTTCTGCTTCACGAATATGATATTTTCTGGGCATTTCTAATAATATCAAGTCTTATTCCTATTTTGGCATTTCTAATTTCCGGAGTTTTGGCCCCGATTAGCGAAGGGCCAGAGAAACTTTCTAGTTATGAATCGGGTATAGAACCAATGGGCGACGCTTGGTTACAATTCCGAATTCGTTATTATATGTTTGCTCTAGTTTTTGTTGTTTTTGATGTTGAAACGGTTTTTCTTTATCCATGGGCGATGAGTTTCGATGTATTGGGTGTATCTGTATTTATAGAAGCTTTCATTTTCGTGCTTATCCCAATTGTTGGTTCAGTTTATGCATGGCGAAAAGGAGCATTGGAATGGTCTTAGCTCCTGAATATTCAGACAATAAAAAGAAAAAAGAAGAAAAAAATTACATTGAGACAGTTATGAATTCCATTGAGTTTCCGGTACTTGATCGAACAACCCAAAATTCAGTTATTTCAACTACATCAAATGATCTTTCAAATTGGTCAAGACTTTCCAGTTTATGGCCGCTTCTCTATGGTACCAGTTGTTGCTTTATTGAATTTGCTTCATTAATAGGCTCGCGCTTCGACTTTGATCGTTATGGCCTGGTACCAAGATCAAGTCCTAGGCAAGCGGACTTAATTTTAACAGCCGGCACAGTAACAATGAAAATGGCTCCTTCGTTGGTGAGATTATATGAGCAAATGCCTGAACCAAAATATGTCATTGCTATGGGAGCCTGTACTATTACAGGAGGGATGTTCAGTACTGATTCTTATAGTACTGTTCGGGGAGTCGATAAGCTAATTCCTGTGGATGTTTATTTGCCGGGTTGTCCGCCTAAACCGGAGGCAGTTATCGATGCTATAACAAAACTTCGTAAGAAGGTAGCTCGAGAGATCTATGAAGATCGAGTTGGGTCTCAACAGGAGAATCGATGTTTTACTACCAATCACAAGTTTCATGTTGGACGCAGTATGCATACTGGAAATTATGATCAAGGATTACTCTATCAATCGCGACCTACTTCAGAGATACCTTCTGAAACATTTTTCAAATACAAAAGTTCAGTATCCCCCCACGAATTAGTGAATTAGCCAGGCTGCTTTTCATTTGTGCAGAATTACAAATGGTGGTCAATTTTCAAAAATTTTATCGTAAATGTGAAATACTTATACAAATGAAAATCCGGGAGAGATTAAAAAGATGCAGGGTCGTTTGTCTGTTTGGCTAGTCAAGCATGGGCTAGTTCATAGATCTTTGGGCTTCGATTACCAAGGAATCGAAACTTTACAAATAAAGCCCGAGGATTGGCACTCCATTGCTGTCATTTCATATGTATATGGTTACAATTATCTACGCTCCCAGTGTGCCTATGATGTAGCACCAGGTGGACTGTTAGCGAGTGTGTATCATTTTACGAGAATACAGTATGGTGTGGATCAACCGGAGGAGGTATGCATAAAAGTATTTTCCCCAAGGATAAATCCTAGAATTCCTTCGGTTTTTTGGATTTGGAAAAGTGCGGATTTTCAAGAACGGGAATCTTATGATATGTTGGGAATCTCTTATGATAATCATCCACGCCTGAAACGTATTTTGATGCCCGAAAGTTGGATAGGATGGCCCTTACGTAAGGATTATATTGCCCCTAATTTCTATGAAATACAAGATGCTCATTGAATGAATGATAAGAAACGAACTTCACTTCTACGCCGCGAGATATTCGCGGAATATTTTTACATTCTGGTCTAGACCAACCAGAGTAATTGGACTCTCATTCATATTATGGATGGGCTCGGGCTAAAAAAAATTAGGGCTTCATTGAGATTCCCAAATTTGGAAGATATGAATTTCAGATGAGCCGGGCTAATAAGATAACAAAACGAGTTCTGCACCATGAA
>NW_028238332.1:27500-30000 GCF_041429995.1 Eschscholzia californica
GCGCATGGGACATCCCGGGACGGCATGGGACGCCCTCGCTACAGCTCGAGACGGCCAGGTACGCCCGAGACTTGGCTCGGGACGGCCTGGGACGCCCTCGCCATAGCTCGGGACGGCCTGGGACGCCCGAGACTAGGCTCGGGACGGCCTCGGCACAGCACGGGACGGCCTGGGACGCCCTTGCCACAGCTCGGGACGGCATGGGACGCCCGAGACTTTGCTCGGGACGGCCTGGGACGCCCTTGCCACAGCTCGGGACGGCCTGGGACGGCCTCGGCACAGCTCGGGACGGCCTGGGACGCCCGAGACTTTGCTCGGGACGGCCTGGGACGTCCGAGACTTTGCTCGGGACGGCCTGGGACGCCCGAGACTTGGCTCGGGACGGCCTGGGACGCCCTCGCTCCAGCTCGGGACGCCCTGGGACGGCCTCGACACAGCTCGGGACGGCCTGGGACGTCCGAGACTTTGCTCGGGCCGGCCTGGGACGCCCGAGACTTGGCTCGGGACGGCCTGGGACGCGCTCGGCACAGCTCGGCACAGGCCGGGACGCCCGAGCCGAGCTTCGGGTCGCACGAAATCTCTTCGTATTCCGACATATTAGAAGCTTCCCATCATGTAGTAGGCCGAGCTTTGCCCTTTGGATGCCCTATGGTGCTTGGCGAGCACTAGGGAACGTGCCAGCACAAGTGCTGTGCACGCTCTGGGGAAGGAGCTCAACCCTCCCCCTTATAGTGCAAAGTTATTGTTTTTCCTATTTTCACAAGGAAACATCAATTTTTTAACCAAGCATACTGGGCCTTTACTCCTTCGTTACTCGTCGGAATCCAGCAAACTTATACTCGTTGGAAAGGTCTTTTCGCAAGGATTTTTTTGATATATTATAATAGCGATTCCGATAAATATTTATTTTTCTATGAATTTTTAAGTGAATAAACACCGGAAAATTCATAAAAAATAGAAAAAAAAATATTTTCTTCCGTTTCTTTTCTCCAATAATTCATAAATAATACCTCAATAGTATTAATGAAGAGAGAGTCGAAATGGCCCGGGTGGATTTCGAAATGTCCCACGACCCCATAGAATGCACGGGCCAGCCGAGCCAAAAGAATGGGACGCGCACGGGACAGCATTGGTCAGGCTCGGGACGGCACGGGACAGCACGGGACGCGCATGGGACGGCACGGGACGCGAATGGGACGGCCTTGCTAAGGCTCGGGACGGCATGGGACAGCACGGGACGCGAATGGGACGGCCTTGCTAAGGCTCGGGACGGCATGGGACAGCTCGGGACGCGCATGGGACGGCCTTGGTGAGGCTCGGGACGGCCTTGGTCAGGCTCGGGACGGCATGTCACGGCCCTGGTGAGGCTCGGACGGCACGGGACGCGCATGGGACGGCACGGGACGGCCTGGGACGGCCTTTGTGAGGCTCGGACGGCACGGGACGCGCATGGGACGGCCTTGGCGAGGCTCGGGACGGCATGGGACAGCACGGGACGGCCTCGGCACAGCTCGGACGGCACGGGACGCGCATGGGACGGCCTTGGCGAGGCTCGGGACGGCATGGGACAGCACGGGACGGCACGGGACGGCCTCGGCACAGCTCGGACGGCACGGGACGGCCTTGGCGAGGCTCGGGACGGCATGGGACAGCACGGGACGGCACGGGACGGCCTCGGCACAGCTCGGACGGCACGGGACGGCCTTGGCGAGGCTCGGGACGGCATGGGACAGCACGGGACGGCACGGGACGGCCTCGGCACAGCTCGGACGGCACGGGACGGCCTTGGCGAGGCTCGGGACGGCATGGGACAGCACGGGACGGCCTCGGCACAGCTCGGGACGGCACGAGACGCGCATGGGACGGCCTTGGTGAGGCTCGGACGGCACGGGACGCGCATGGGACGGCCTTGGTGAGGCTCGGACGGCACGGGACGCGCATGGGACATCATGGGACGCACATGGGACACCTTATGGGGATCATCAAGGGACGTTGCACGGGACATTCTTTCCCACGAAGGGCATTTACATGGGACATCTTAGGAGTCGAGAGCCGGCACATGGGACAACGTAGTTCACACGCACGGAACACTTTACTTTCGTTTGGAACGTCGTGGGATCTTTATGTCCCCATTAGCACCGAACCTTTAACATGCTAGGAAGCTATGTTCGATCTTCTCGAAGTGTCGATGGAACTTCGATGGATACACATCCGATCCGATGTTATGATGATGTACTTTCTCCGAGATCGATGTTGGGGCCGTATTCCGATGTCATGATGATGTACTTTCTCCGAGATCGATGGGACGGCCTTGGTAAGGCATGGTTCGGCCTTGGTAAGGCATGGGTCGGCCTTGCTAAGGCATGGGACGCGCATGGGATGGCCTTCGTAAGGCATGGGACGGTCTTGTAAGGCACGGGACGCGCATGGGACGGCCTTGTAAGGCATGGGACGACCTTCGTAAGGCGTGGGTCGGCCTTGTAAGGCTCGGGACGCCATG
>NW_028238332.1:70000-72500 GCF_041429995.1 Eschscholzia californica
CGGGGATGCTTCCCCAAGTGTCCGGCATAGGCTGGGGAGTTTTTGATTTTTTGCCCGTGGTGCCCCCCCGGGCCCCCCCAGCCGCCTCTTCGATTTTCCACGTCGGGGATGAGTTGGGCAACTCTTGGAAGCTTCCCATCCACCCCCGTGCCGAGCTTTGCCCTTGGGATGCCTTATGTTGCATCCCAAGGGCCAAGGCACCTGCCAGCCCAAGGGCTGTGCACGGCCTGGGGAGGGAGCTCACCCCTCCCCTATATAGTGCAAAGTTATTGTTTTCCCTATTTTCACAAGGAAACATCAAATTTTTAACCAAGCATACTCGGCCTTTGCTCCTTCGTTACTCGTCCAAATCCAACAAACTTGCATTCGTTGGAAAGGTCTTTTCACAAGGATTCTTTTGATATATAATAATAGCGATTCCGATAAATATTTATTTTTTTATGAATTTTTAAGTGAATAAACAATTAAAAATTCAAAAAAAATAGAAAAAAAATATTTTTTTCCCGATTCTTTCTCCAATATTCCTGATAAATACCCACACACCCACATATGGAGAATGGTCGAAAATGCTCGAGTGGATATCGAGATGTCCGACGAAGCACCACTTGGAAGGGCCGAGGCACGGGACGCCCGAGCTGTTGCTCGGGCCGGCACGGGACGCGCATGGGACATCCCGGGACGGCATGGGACGCCCTCGCTACAGCTCGAGACGGCCAGGTACGCCCGAGACTTGGCTCGGGACGGCCTGGGACGCCCTCGCCATAGCTCGGGACGGCCTGGGACGCCCGAGACTAGGCTCGGGACGGCCTCGGCACAGCACGGGACGGCCTGGGACGCCCTTGCCACAGCTCGGGACGGCATGGGACGCCCGAGACTTTGCTCGGGACGGCCTGGGACGCCCTTGCCACAGCTCGGGACGGCCTGGGACGGCCTCGGCACAGCTCGGGACGGCCTGGGACGCCCGAGACTTTGCTCGGGACGGCCTGGGACGTCCGAGACTTTGCTCGGGACGGCCTGGGACGCCCGAGACTTGGCTCGGGACGGCCTGGGACGCCCTCGCTCCAGCTCGGGACGCCCTGGGACGGCCTCGACACAGCTCGGGACGGCCTGGGACGTCCGAGACTTTGCTCGGGCCGGCCTGGGACGCCCGAGACTTGGCTCGGGACGGCCTGGGACGCGCTCGGCACAGCTCGGCACAGGCCGGGACGCCCGAGCCGAGCTTCGGGTCGCACGAAATCTCTTCGTATTCCGACATATTAGAAGCTTCCCATCATGTAGTAGGCCGAGCTTTGCCCTTTGGATGCCCTATGGTGCTTGGCGAGCACTAGGGAACGTGCCAGCACAAGTGCTGTGCACGCTCTGGGGAAGGAGCTCAACCCTCCCCCTTATAGTGCAAAGTTATTGTTTTTCCTATTTTCACAAGGAAACATCAATTTTTTAACCAAGCATACTGGGCCTTTACTCCTTCGTTACTCGTCGGAATCCAGCAAACTTATACTCGTTGGAAAGGTCTTTTCGCAAGGATTTTTTTGATATATTATAATAGCGATTCCGATAAATATTTATTTTTCTATGAATTTTTAAGTGAATAAACACCGGAAAATTCATAAAAAATAGAAAAAAAAATATTTTCTTCCGTTTCTTTTCTCCAATAATTCATAAATAATACCTCAATAGTATTAATGAAGAGAGAGTCGAAATGGCCCGGGTGGATTTCGAAATGTCCCACGACCCCATAGAATGCACGGGCCAGCCGAGCCAAAAGAATGGGACGCGCACGGGACAGCATTGGTCAGGCTCGGGACGGCACGGGACAGCACGGGACGCGCATGGGACGGCACGGGACGCGAATGGGACGGCCTTGCTAAGGCTCGGGACGGCATGGGACGGCCTTGCTAAGGCACGGGACGCGAATGGGACGGCCTTGCTAAGGCTCGGGACGGCATGGGACAGCTCGGGACGCGCATGGGACGGCCTTGGTGAGGCTCGGGACGGCCTTGGTCAGGCTCGGGACGGCATGTCACGGCCCTGGTGAGGCTCGGACGGCACGGGACGCGCATGGGACGGCACGGGACGGCCTGGGACGGCCTTTGTGAGGCTCGGACGGCACGGGACGCGCATGGGACGGCCTTGGCGAGGCTCGGGACGGCATGGGACAGCACGGGACGGCCTCGGCACAGCTCGGACGGCACGGGACGGCCTTGGCGAGGCTCGGGACGGCATGGGACAGCACGGGACGGCACGGGACGGCCTCGGCACAGCTCGGACGGCACGGGACGGCCTTGGCGAGGCTCGGGACGGCATGGGACAGCACGGGACGGCACGGGACGGCCTCGGCACAGCTCGGACGGCACGGGACGGCCTTGGCGAGGCTCGGGACGGCATGGGACAGCACGGGACGGCACGGGACGGCCTCGGCACAGCTCGGGCGGCACGGGACGGCCTTGGCGAGGCTCGGGACGGCATGGGACAGCACGGGACGGCCTCGGCACAGCTCGGG
>NW_028238332.1:102500-105000 GCF_041429995.1 Eschscholzia californica
GGAAGCTTCCCATCCACCCCCGTGCCGAGCTTTGCCCTTGGGATGCATTATGTTGCATCCCAAGGGCCAAGGCACCTGCCAGCCCAAGGGCTGTGCACGGCCTGGGGAGGGAGCTCACCCCTCCCCTATATAGTGCAAAGTTATTGTTTTCCCTATTTTCACAAGGAAACATCAAATTTTTAACCAAGCATACTCGGCCTTTGCTCCTTCGTTACTCGTCCAAATCCAACAAACTTGCATTCGTTGGAAAGGTCTTTTCACAAGGATTCTTTTGATATATAATAATAGCGATTCCGATAAATATTTATTTTTTTATGAATTTTTAAGTGAATAAACAATTAAAAATTCAAAAAAAATAGAAAAAAAATATTTTTTTCCCGATTCTTTCTCCAATATTCCTGATAAATACCCACACACCCACATATGGAGAATGGTCGAAAATGCTCGAGTGGATATCGAGATGTCCGACGAAGCACCACTTGGAAGGGCCGAGGCACGGGACGCCCGAGCTGTTGCTCGGGCCGGCACGGGACGCGCATGGGACAGCACGGGACGGCACGGGACGCCCTCGCTACAGCTCGGGACGGCCAGGTACGCCCGAGACTTGGCTCGGGACGGCCTGGGACGCCCTCGCCATAGCTCGGGACGGCCTGGGACGCCCTCGCCATAGCTCGGGACGGCCTGGGACGCCCGAGACTAGGCTCGGGACGGCCTCGGCACAGCTCGGGACGGCCTTGGACGCCCTTGCCACAGCTCGGGACGGCATGGGACGCCCGAGACTTTGCTCGGGACGGCCTGGGACGCCCTTGCCACAGCTCGGGACGGCATGGGACGCCCGAGACTTTGCTCGGGACGGCCTGGGACGTCCGAGACTTTGCTCGGGACGGCCTGGGACGCCCGAGACTTGGCTCGGGACGGCCTGGGACGCCCTCGCTACAGCTCGGGACGCCCTGGGACGGCCTCGACACAGCTCCGGACGGCCTGGGACGTCCGAGACTTGGCTCGGGACGGCCTGGGACGCCCGAGACTTGGCTCGGGACGGCCTGGGACGCGCTCGGCACAGCTCGGGACAGGCCGGGACGCCCGAGCCGAGCTTCGGGTCGCACGAAATCTCTTCGTATTCCGACATATTAGAAGCTTCCCATCATGTAGTAGGCCGAGCTTTGCCCTTTGGATGCCCTATGGTGCTTGGCGAGCACTAGGGAACGTGCCAGCACAAGTGCTGTGCACGCTCTGGGGAAGGAGCTCAACCCTCCCCCTTATAGTGCAAAGTTATTGTTTTTCCTATTTTCACAAGGAAACATCAATTTTTTAACCAAGCATACTGGGTCTTTACTCCTTCGTTACTCGTCGGAATCCAGCAAACTTATACTCGTTGGAAAGGTCTTTTCGCAAGGATTTTTTTGATATATTATAATAGCGATTCCGATAAATATTTATTTTTCTATGAATTTTTAAGTGAATAAACACCGGAAAATTCATAAAAAATAGAAAAAAAAATATTTTCTTCCGTTTCTTTTCTCCAATAATTCATAAATAATACCTCAATAGTATTAATGAAGAGAGAGTCGAAATGGTCCGGGTGGATTTCGAAATGTCCCACGACCCCATAGAATGCACGGGCCAGCCGAGCCAAAAGAATGGGACGCGCACGGGACAGCATTGGTCAGGCTCGGGACGGCACGGGACAGCACGGGACGCGCATGGGACAGCACGGGACGCGAATGGGACGGCCTTGCTAAGGCTCGGGACGGCATGGGACAGCTCGGGACGCGCATGGGACAGCACGGGACGCGCATGGGACGGCCTTGGTGAGGCTCGGGACGGCACGGGACGCGCAAGGGACGGCCTTGGTGAGGCACGGGACGGCCTTGGTCAGGCACGGGACGGCCTTGGTAAGGCTCGGGACGGCATGTCACGGCCCTGGTGAGGCTCGGACGGCACGGGACGCGCATGGGACGGCACGGGACGGCCTGGGACGGCCTTTGTGAGGCTCGGACGGCACGGGACGCGCATGGGACGGCCTTGGCGAGGCTCGGGACGGCATGGGACAGCACGGGACGGCCTCGGCACAGCTCGGACGGCACGGGACGCGCATGGGACGGCCTTGGCGAGGCTCGGGACGGCATGGGACAGCACGGGACGGCCTCGGCACAGCTCGGACGGCACGGGACGCGCATGGGACGGCCTTGGCGAGGCTCGGGACGGCATGGGACAGCACGGGACGGCACGGGACGGCCTCGGCACAGCTCGGACGGCACGGGACGGGCTTGGCGAGGCTCGGGACGGCATGGGACAGCACGGGACGGCCTCGGCACAGCTCGGACGGCACGGGACGGCCTTGGCGAGGCTCGGACGGCACGGGACGGCCTTGGCGAGGCTCGGGACGGCATGGGACAGCACGGGACGGCCTCGGCACAGCTCGGGACGGCACGAGACGCGCATGGGACGGCCTTGGTGAGGCTCGGGCCGGCACGGGACGCGCATGGGACATCATGGG
>NW_028238332.1:135000-137500 GCF_041429995.1 Eschscholzia californica
AATATTTATTTTTTTATGAATTTTTAAGTGAATAAACAATTAAAAATTCAAAAAAAATAGAAAAAAAATATTTTTTTCCCGATTCTTTCTCCAATATTCCTGATAAATACCCACACACCCACATATGGAGAATGGTCGAAAATGCTCGAGTGGATATCGAGATGTCCGACGAAGCACCACTTGGAAGGGCCGAGGCACGGGACGCCCGAGCTGTTGCTCGGGCCGGCACGGGACGCGCATGGGACAGCACGGGACGGCACGGGACGCCCTCGCTACAGCTCGGGACGGCCAGGTACGCCCGAGACTTGGCTCGGGACGGCCTGGGACGCCCTCGCCATAGCTCGGGACGGCCTGGGACGCCCTCGCCATAGCTCGGGACGGCCTGGGACGCCCGAGACTAGGCTCGGGACGGCCTCGGCACAGCTCGGGACGGCCTTGGACGCCCTTGCCACAGCTCGGGACGGCATGGGACGCCCGAGACTTTGCTCGGGACGGCCTGGGACGCCCTTGCCACAGCTCGGGACGGCATGGGACGCCCGAGACTTTGCTCGGGACGGCCTGGGACGTCCGAGACTTTGCTCGGGACGGCCTGGGACGCCCGAGACTTGGCTCGGGACGGCCTGGGACGCCCTCGCTACAGCTCGGGACGCCCTGGGACGGCCTCGACACAGCTCCGGACGGCCTGGGACGTCCGAGACTTGGCTCGGGACGGCCTGGGACGCCCGAGACTTGGCTCGGGACGGCCTGGGACGCGCTCGGCACAGCTCGGGACAGGCCGGGACGCCCGAGCCGAGCTTCGGGTCGCACGAAATCTCTTCGTATTCCGACATATTAGAAGCTTCCCATCATGTAGTAGGCCGAGCTTTGCCCTTTGGATGCCCTATGGTGCTTGGCGAGCACTAGGGAACGTGCCAGCACAAGTGCTGTGCACGCTCTGGGGAAGGAGCTCAACCCTCCCCCTTATAGTGCAAAGTTATTGTTTTTCCTATTTTCACAAGGAAACATCAATTTTTTAACCAAGCATACTGGGTCTTTACTCCTTCGTTACTCGTCGGAATCCAGCAAACTTATACTCGTTGGAAAGGTCTTTTCGCAAGGATTTTTTTGATATATTATAATAGCGATTCCGATAAATATTTATTTTTCTATGAATTTTTAAGTGAATAAACACCGGAAAATTCATAAAAAATAGAAAAAAAAATATTTTCTTCCGTTTCTTTTCTCCAATAATTCATAAATAATACCTCAATAGTATTAATGAAGAGAGAGTCGAAATGGTCCGGGTGGATTTCGAAATGTCCCACGACCCCATAGAATGCACGGGCCAGCCGAGCCAAAAGAATGGGACGCGCACGGGACAGCATTGGTCAGGCTCGGGACGGCACGGGACAGCACGGGACGCGCATGGGACAGCACGGGACGCGAATGGGACGGCCTTGCTAAGGCTCGGGACGGCATGGGACAGCTCGGGACGCGCATGGGACAGCACGGGACGCGCATGGGACGGCCTTGGTGAGGCTCGGGACGGCACGGGACGCGCAAGGGACGGCCTTGGTGAGGCACGGGACGGCCTTGGTCAGGCACGGGACGGCCTTGGTAAGGCTCGGGACGGCATGTCACGGCCCTGGTGAGGCTCGGACGGCACGGGACGCGCATGGGACGGCACGGGACGGCCTGGGACGGCCTTTGTGAGGCTCGGACGGCACGGGACGCGCATGGGACGGCCTTGGCGAGGCTCGGGACGGCATGGGACAGCACGGGACGGCCTCGGCACAGCTCGGACGGCACGGGACGCGCATGGGACGGCCTTGGCGAGGCTCGGGACGGCATGGGACAGCACGGGACGGCCTCGGCACAGCTCGGACGGCACGGGACGCGCATGGGACGGCCTTGGCGAGGCTCGGGACGGCATGGGACAGCACGGGACGGCACGGGACGGCCTCGGCACAGCTCGGACGGCACGGGACGGGCTTGGCGAGGCTCGGGACGGCATGGGACAGCACGGGACGGCCTCGGCACAGCTCGGACGGCACGGGACGGCCTTGGCGAGGCTCGGACGGCACGGGACGGCCTTGGCGAGGCTCGGGACGGCATGGGACAGCACGGGACGGCCTCGGCACAGCTCGGGACGGCACGAGACGCGCATGGGACGGCCTTGGTGAGGCTCGGGCCGGCACGGGACGCGCATGGGACATCATGGGACGCACATGGGACACCTTATGGGGATCATCAAGGGACGTTGCACGGGACATTCTTTCCCACGAAGGGCATTTACATGGGACATCTTAGGAGTCGAGCGCCGGCACATGGGACAACGTAGTTCACACGCACGGAACACTTTACTTTCGTTTGGAACGTCGTGGGATCTTTATGTCTCCATTAGCACCGAACCTTTAACATGCTAGGAAGCTATGTTCGATCTTCTCGAAGTGTCGATGGAACTTCGATGGATACACATCCGATCCGATGTTATGATGATGTACTTTCTCCGAGATCGATG
>NW_028238332.1:177500-180000 GCF_041429995.1 Eschscholzia californica
CGAGTGGATATCGAGATGTCCGACGAAGCACCACTTGGAAGGGCCGAGGCACGGGACGCCCGAGCTGTTGCTCGGGCCGGCACGGGACGCGCATGGGACAGCACGGGACGGCACGGGACGCCCTCGCTACAGCTCGGGACGGCCAGGTACGCCCGAGACTTGGCTCGGGACGGCCTGGGACGCCCTCGCCATAGCTCGGGACGGCCTGGGACGCCCTCGCCATAGCTCGGGACGGCCTGGGACGCCCGAGACTAGGCTCGGGACGGCCTCGGCACAGCTCGGGACGGCCTTGGACGCCCTTGCCACAGCTCGGGACGGCATGGGACGCCCGAGACTTTGCTCGGGACGGCCTGGGACGCCCTTGCCACAGCTCGGGACGGCATGGGACGCCCGAGACTTTGCTCGGGACGGCCTGGGACGTCCGAGACTTTGCTCGGGACGGCCTGGGACGCCCGAGACTTGGCTCGGGACGGCCTGGGACGCCCTCGCTACAGCTCGGGACGCCCTGGGACGGCCTCGACACAGCTCCGGACGGCCTGGGACGTCCGAGACTTGGCTCGGGACGGCCTGGGACGCCCGAGACTTGGCTCGGGACGGCCTGGGACGCGCTCGGCACAGCTCGGGACAGGCCGGGACGCCCGAGCCGAGCTTCGGGTCGCACGAAATCTCTTCGTATTCCGACATATTAGAAGCTTCCCATCATGTAGTAGGCCGAGCTTTGCCCTTTGGATGCCCTATGGTGCTTGGCGAGCACTAGGGAACGTGCCAGCACAAGTGCTGTGCACGCTCTGGGGAAGGAGCTCAACCCTCCCCCTTATAGTGCAAAGTTATTGTTTTTCCTATTTTCACAAGGAAACATCAATTTTTTAACCAAGCATACTGGGTCTTTACTCCTTCGTTACTCGTCGGAATCCAGCAAACTTATACTCGTTGGAAAGGTCTTTTCGCAAGGATTTTTTTGATATATTATAATAGCGATTCCGATAAATATTTATTTTTCTATGAATTTTTAAGTGAATAAACACCGGAAAATTCATAAAAAATAGAAAAAAAAATATTTTCTTCCGTTTCTTTTCTCCAATAATTCATAAATAATACCTCAATAGTATTAATGAAGAGAGAGTCGAAATGGTCCGGGTGGATTTCGAAATGTCCCACGACCCCATAGAATGCACGGGCCAGCCGAGCCAAAAGAATGGGACGCGCACGGGACAGCATTGGTCAGGCTCGGGACGGCACGGGACAGCACGGGACGCGCATGGGACAGCACGGGACGCGAATGGGACGGCCTTGCTAAGGCTCGGGACGGCATGGGACAGCTCGGGACGCGCATGGGACAGCACGGGACGCGCATGGGACGGCCTTGGTGAGGCTCGGGACGGCACGGGACGCGCAAGGGACGGCCTTGGTGAGGCACGGGACGGCCTTGGTCAGGCACGGGACGGCCTTGGTAAGGCTCGGGACGGCATGTCACGGCCCTGGTGAGGCTCGGACGGCACGGGACGCGCATGGGACGGCACGGGACGGCCTGGGACGGCCTTTGTGAGGCTCGGACGGCACGGGACGCGCATGGGACGGCCTTGGCGAGGCTCGGGACGGCATGGGACAGCACGGGACGGCCTCGGCACAGCTCGGACGGCACGGGACGCGCATGGGACGGCCTTGGCGAGGCTCGGGACGGCATGGGACAGCACGGGACGGCCTCGGCACAGCTCGGACGGCACGGGACGCGCATGGGACGGCCTTGGCGAGGCTCGGGACGGCATGGGACAGCACGGGACGGCACGGGACGGCCTCGGCACAGCTCGGACGGCACGGGACGGGCTTGGCGAGGCTCGGGACGGCATGGGACAGCACGGGACGGCCTCGGCACAGCTCGGACGGCACGGGACGGCCTTGGCGAGGCTCGGACGGCACGGGACGGCCTTGGCGAGGCTCGGGACGGCATGGGACAGCACGGGACGGCCTCGGCACAGCTCGGGACGGCACGAGACGCGCATGGGACGGCCTTGGTGAGGCTCGGGCCGGCACGGGACGCGCATGGGACATCATGGGACGCACATGGGACACCTTATGGGGATCATCAAGGGACGTTGCACGGGACATTCTTTCCCACGAAGGGCATTTACATGGGACATCTTAGGAGTCGAGCGCCGGCACATGGGACAACGTAGTTCACACGCACGGAACACTTTACTTTCGTTTGGAACGTCGTGGGATCTTTATGTCTCCATTAGCACCGAACCTTTAACATGCTAGGAAGCTATGTTCGATCTTCTCGAAGTGTCGATGGAACTTCGATGGATACACATCCGATCCGATGTTATGATGATGTACTTTCTCCGAGATCGATGTTGGGGCCGTATTCCGATGTCATGATGATGTACTTTCTCCGAGATCGATGGGACGGCCTTGGTATGGCATGGTTCGGCCTTGCTAAGGCATGGGTCGGCCTTGCTAAGGCATGGGACGCGCATGGGATGGCCTTCGTAAGGCATGG
>NW_028238333.1:30000-32500 GCF_041429995.1 Eschscholzia californica
GCTTCCCCAAGTGTCCGGCATAGGCTGGGGAGTTTTTGATTTTTGGCCCGTGGTGCCCCCCCGGGCCCCCCCAGCTGCCTCTTCGATTTCCCACGTCGGGGATGAGTTGGGCAACTCTTGGAAGCTTCCCATCCACCCCCGTGCCGAGCTTTGCCCTTGGGATGCCTTATGTTGCATCCCAAGGGCCAAGGCACCTGCCAGCCCAAGGGCTGTGCACGGCCTGGGGAGGGAGCTCACCCCTCCCCTATATAGTGCAAAGTTATTGTTTTCCCTATTTTCACAAGGAAACATCAAATTTTTAACCAAGCATACTCGGCCTTTGCTCCTTCGTTACTCGTCCAAATCCAACAAACTTGCATTCGTTGGAAAGGTCTTTTCACAAGGATTCTTTTGATATATAATAATAGCGATTCCGATAAATATTTATTTTTTTATGAATTTTTAAGTGAATAAACAATTAAAAATTCAAAAAAAATAGGAAAAAAATATTTTTTTCCCGATTCTTTCTCCAATATTCCTGATAAATACCCACACACCCACATATGGAGAAAGGTCGAAAATGCTCGAGTGGATATCGAGATGTCCGACGAAGCACCACTTGGAAGGGCCGAGGCACGGGACGCCCGAGCTGTTGCTCGGGCCGGCACGAGACGCGCATGGGACAGCCCGGGACGGCATGGGACGCCCTCGCTACAGCTCGGGACGGCCAGGTACGCCCGAGACTTGGCTCGGGACGGCCTGGGACGCCCTCGCAATAGCTCGGGACGGCCTGGGACGCCCGAGACTAGGCTCGGGACGGCCTCGGCACAGCTCGGGACGGCCTGGGACGCCCTTGCCACAGCTCGGGACGGCCTGGGACGCCCGAGACTTTGCTCGGGACGGCCTGGGACGGCCTCGGCACAGCTCGGGACGGCCTGGGACGCCCGAGACTTTGCTCGGGACGGCCTGGGACGTCCGAGACTTTGCTCGGGACGGCCTGGGACGTCCGAGACTTGGCTCGGGACGGCCTGGGACGCCCGGGACGTGGCTCGGGACGGCCTGGGAAGTCCGAGACTTTGCTCGGGCCGGCCTGGGTCGCCCGAGACTTGGCTCGGGACGGCCTGGGACGCCCGAGACTTGGCTCGGGACGGCCTGGGACGCGCTCGGCACAGCTCGGGACAGGCCGGGACGCCCGAGCCGAGCTTCGGGTCGCACGAAATCTCTTCGTATTCCGACATATTAGAAGCTTCCCATCATGTAGTAGGCCGAGCTTTGCCCTTTGGATGCCCTATGGTGCTTGGCGAGCACTAGGGAACGTGCCAGCACAAGTGCTGTGCACGCTCTGGGGAAGGAGCTCAACCCTCCCCCTTATAGTGCAAAGTTATTGTTTTGCCTATTTTCACAAGGAAACATCAATTTTTTAACCAAGCATACTGGGCCTTTACTCCCTCGTTACTCGTCGGAATCCAGCAAACTTATACTCGTTGGAAAGGCCTTTTCGCAAGGATTTTTTTGATATATTATAATAGCGATTCCGATAAATATTTATTTTTCTATGAATTTTTAAGTGAATAAACAACGGAAAATTCATAAAAAATAGAAAAAAAAAATATTTTCTTCCGTTTCTTTTCTCCAATAATTCATAAATAATACCTCAATAGTACAAACGAAGAGAGAGTCGAAATGGCCCGGGTGGGTTTCGAAATGTCCCACGACCCCATAGAATGCACGGGCCAGCCGAGCCAAAGCAGGGGACGCGCATGGGACAGCACGGGACGCGCACGGGACAGCGTCCCTATGGCTCGGGACGGCATGGGACAGCACGGGACGCCCTTGGTAAAGCTCGGGAATCCCATCGGACGCGCATGGGACGGCCTTGCTAAGGCTCGGGACGGCATGGGACGCGCATGGGACGGCCTTGCTAAGGCTCGGGACGGATGGGACAGCACGGGACGCGCATCGGACGGCCTTGCTAAGGCTCGGGACGGCATGGAACAGCACGGGACGGCCTTGGTGAGGCTCGGGACGGCATGGGACAGCACGGGACGGCCTTGGTGAGGCTCGGGACGGCATGGGACAGCACGGGACGGCCTTGGTGAGGCACGGGACGGCCTCGGTGAGGCTCGGGACGGCATGGGACAGCACGGGACGGCCTTGCTAAGGCTCGGGATGGCCTGGGACGGCCTTGGTGAGGCTTGGACGGCACGGGACGCGCATGGGACAGCATGGGACGGCCTTGGTAAGGCTGGGCACGGCATGGGACGCACATGGGACACCTTATGGGGATCATCAAGGGACGTTGCACGGGACATTCTTAGCCATGAAGGGCCTTCACATGGGACATCTTAGGAGTCAAGAGCCGGCACATGGGACAATGGAGTTCACACGCACGGAACACTTCGGCTACTTCCGTTCGGAACGTCGTGGGATCTTTATGTCCCCATTAGCACCGACGCATCAACATGCTAGGAAGCTAGGTCCGAACTTCTCGAAGTGTCGATGGCACTTGGACGGATACGCA
>NW_028238334.1:2500-7500 GCF_041429995.1 Eschscholzia californica
TTCGATAACCCCCAATATAGAGGTATGCGATAGGGGGTGATCTATCTTGATTGTAGATTGCCATGGCTCTTGCTTATGAAGGGCAAGAAAAGAAACCATAGGTCTTACTATTCCTACATGTTCCATTAATAACATAATACCAAGGGAGTAACTGCCTATCTTGCTTGTGCTTAATGCTTCCCGATTCTACCAGAAATCATATAGGAACTTATTATGTGTGGATTTATTGGATTGTTTCATCAATAGCGTTTGGTCAGAATGCCTTTTTGACTCTGCGCCATTGATTCCACTATTATTAGTGATCAATAATGTAAGAATTCCTTCATAGAGATAGGGGACATAATTCACATGGATATAGTAAGTCTTGCTTGGTCTGCTTTAATGGTAGTCTTTACATTTTCCCTTTCACTTGTAGTATGGGGAAGAAGTGGACTCTAGAGATACTACTAATTGGGTTGAGTAATCAAACTGTATTAATTATTTCATAGATCGTTCTGCAAATAGTTTTAAAATAAAAAGATTTCCATTTCAAAATTCTACTGGAATCCAGTAATGTAATAGTAATATATGAATAATAACCTTTCAATCAAACAAACATTTCAATGATTCCCATGTTCGTATTTGTAAAGTAAAAGAAGATACACATGAGATAAAATTTTTTACAACCGAACTCTTCCTAAATATTCTATTTCGATGAACTAACTAGTTCTTACCAGAATTTTATATGGATATTACAATGAGAAGCAACCGATCCCCTTTTTAATTTCTTTCCCTCTTTACTGTTCATGTTCAAAGAGGAAGTCGTTCTGTTATTACGTAGATACGTACTTTCTCCCGGAGGCAGCATAGATATAGTCGTTGTCCAACGAAGTACTACGAAGAATAAGATCTTATTTGGACGATTCGCATATTGCGCACTTACTCTTTGTTTTATACTCCTAGAAATCTCTTATTTATACTTTATCGACCCTGGTTTAAGCGTTCGAAATCCGTGGGATCTACTACTCTTTTTTTTCCAAATCTGAAGAATTTTCCATAGAAGTCTTTGGATCATCTGTCAACGGCTCAATCAATTATTTGTTCGGAATGCTAAAAAAAGTCTTACTTTGTTTCTTTTATTTGATAGAATAATTGATTTGATTCTTTCGACAAAGCCCGGGATCTATATTGGAAATAATAAGAAACCCAGTAATTATAACCGTAAAAGTAAGAGCAAGATTCGATTATTTCGGATTGATCGAAAGTAATACAAATAGATGGAGGGAAGAACTAGGGTTGGGGTGCTATTTAAATGTAAATTACATATATGTAATTTACATTTAAATATATGAAGATATATATTGTAGATTAATCTATATTAAGCCTATATCTCTTTATAGAATACAGTACAACTTTAGACAATACACTAATAGATAGTGTGGTAGAAAGGTTCATATATTTCTTTCTACCATACTATCGGATCTCATATACTGCTGATTCTAGTCCGCTCATTTCATTTAAGGCGCGGAATGCAAATCACTTTCATTTCTTCAATCATTGACTAAGAACTAAGAAGTCAAGCTTCATTCAAATTAATCATTTTGACTGACTGTTTTTACGTAGATAATAAGTAAAAAAGCAGTAGGAACTAGAATAAACAGTGCAGTAGCAATAAATGCGAGAATATTTACTTCCATAATCTCATCGTTTTTTTTTTTTACTTCACAATAACTCGGGATCTAATCCCATAGAGATGATAAATCTTCTCCTGTAAATTCAATGAGATGAATTGCATCCCGATGATATTTGATATTGAATCGGATCAATATCATGAATAACAATATCTGAGCTATCAAGTCGATTCATTGTCGAGAATTGAATAGTATAACATAGGAAGATCTTTTATCCATAACAAATCAAAAATTGGATTTCTGATACAATCAATAATCCCGCTGAATTTTTCATTCTTTCTTTTCTATAATCTACAGCCTTCCGTATACAATCATCTGATGAGGTATCATCTGACCCGTCTTCCACTTCTATTAGTCACAAACCCAAACAGTAGAAGTAAAATGGAAAAAAGAAGAAGTGCAGTTCTAAACTAACTAAGTTTTTTTATGATCTAATTTTCGTGGAAGACAAAGAGGTGTCATAAAGATGGATCCCGGTATAAAAGATCTAATATTTCGATAAATTCACTATTTTGGAGTTTGCTCTTTCTTCGGTAGGACCCCCTCAAATAAAATAGGAAGAAAAAAAGATTATGCATTCCCTTACTAATTACTAAGAGGGGTAGATCTTTGTTTGACCTCTCTTTTATTATAATTAATTCTATTTTATATTATAATAGCCGCGTTCCTTGGATTGGGACTGGGACATATATCATATCCAAAATTCAGTGTGCAACTTGAATAAGATAGATAGACTGTTTCCAATTAGGAATTGAGGTTACACAAAATAGGAGCTAGAAGAAAAGGCAGTAGTTTTAATATAAGCCGAAAAATCTTCTTTCGGGCTAACTATGTTAAGGTTAAGTTAATTTTGTATCGTACAATAAAGGAATCCAATTTGTATATGTGCTCCCGCGAAACGGATGTGTATTCTATTCCATTCCATGGATCAAAAGCAATCGAAAAAGTCAGACCAGTATGGTATCTCTTGTAATCCTGAATTGAATATGTTCCTACCAACAATTGTACCAATCTACCTATGTCTCTCCCCACGAATCGGTACTTGTTGAAGTAATTGAAATTCCTGTATTTGTTCGATGAGACACGAAAAAAAAAGAAAATAAAGACCCACGCCGGGAATTAGATCCTACTCCTTGTCACCCTCTTCACAGAAAATAGAGAGATGAATTGATGGATTCATCGGATCCTAGGTCGGGACTGACGGGGCTCGAACCCGCAGCTTCCGCCTTGACAGGGCGGTGCTCTGACCAATTGAACTACAATCCCAGGTAAATAAGGTGTACAGGATTCTTATGATTTCATTCAAACCATATTTCTATTTAGAATCGCCGTGCTGTAACAGAGACAGGAACGCTATATTGCTATTCACATGGATACGGACTTTAGTGAAGTGAGAACGACACGTATTACTAGTAATTCTAGTGCCATATCAAATCGATTGATAATAAATCTTTCAATGGTCAATGAAAAAATATTTTTTTTTCTTTACTTTAACCCCTTCCTTCTATTTACAGACTAGATTATTAGAAAGATTAGAATATGTGGGAACAAATAAAATAAATAAGGATATAACAGAAATTCTTTTCTTTATTCCCCCGCATCGGGCGTTTCTGGAGGCCAAATTTGTTATATCATCTCATGATGGATCGGCGAATGAAATTATTGGGCCGAGCTGGATTTGAACCAGCGTAGACATATTGCCAACGAATTTACAGTCCGTCCCCATTAACCACTCGGGCATCGACCCAGGAAGAATCCATTTTAGACTTATGGATAATCCACGATCAACCTCCTTTCGTAATACCCTACCCCCAGGGGAAGTCGAATCCCCGCTGCCTCCTTGAAAGAGAGATGTCCTGAACCACTAGACGATGGGGGCATACCCGCCCGATCGCCTACTATGCTCATAGTATGAACAGTTTTTTGGAATTGTCAATATAATGTAATGGTATGACTAGATCCGAAGAATCCTTCTGGCTTTCATGATTCCATCGAATTTCGTTTTTTTTATTCAAAAAGGATGCTGTAGAACTTGTAAATCTGAAAAGGGGTCAACAAGTAATCGACTTTTTTTTATAAAAATGTGGTTCAGGGTATGTGTCGAATCTCTTCATCACATGATTCGATGAAATATCTTGGATCTATGTCGAAGTCGAATTTGTGTTAATCAAGTGAATCTCGTTCTGATGGGAGTCAATAAGCGAAAATCTATTAGGGTCAGTCTTGAAACAATTCATTGCATTAATATTTATCAAATATAAATAAGCATTTTTTCCTAGACTTCTTAAGTCAAAATGTTAAGTCAAAAAAATTCTTGTTCCTGAATGAGCCGCTATTTATCTATATGTATATATATTATATACATAGGTACATGCAGTAGACTCATAGTGGCTAGTGGTGCATTCAGGAATTGAATCAAACGAGCCCTTTTAACTCAGCGGTAGAGTAACGCCATGGTAAGGCGTAAGTCATCGGTTCAAATCCGATAAGGGGCTTTTTCCACAAAACTCCAGTCTGAGTCTTCATTTTGGAGCGAAAAATAGAGATATTGTTGATATTTGTAATAAAAAAAGTAAACATCTGCATAAATAACATAAATAATAAGTTATTATTATATAGTAGTAATAAGTATAGTTATAAAGTTGAGCCTTTGTTCATTATCATGATAAGTCATCCCACTTATTGGGAGGGCGACTATGTCACTACAGGCTATACTCCTACTCATGTTTCATTATTCAATACTTTTTGTCTTGGGACATAGATAGTCTATCTACCCAACCCTAATTATGTTATGAATCGGCAAATACTCCTACTTTTCCATTATTCCATATTCCAATCAAATCCATGGTAAAGATTAGAAATCAACAAAAGAAAAAGTAAGTGGACCTGACCCATTGAATCATGACTATATCAGCTATTCTGATATTAAAAGTCAATAGAGATAAAATTGTATTGTAGCAGCGTACCGTACCGCCCTTTTTTATTTATTTCATTTCCTCGGGCTACGCAAGAATTTGTCGATATTTCCGATTGAATGTTCTTGTTAATGGATGCTTCATAGGAATAAATTGCTATTCCGTTCCTACACAGAGAAAGAGTTATTCCGAGTCACAACACAAAAGCCATCTATTTTTGACTATCTTTCTTTGATTCCAGAAAAAGATCTATATTCTATTATATCTACATCAGATCGTGGTTTCATGTACCAAATATTTCCATATCGATGCATCCGAGATTTTTGTCTCGACAATGTGATGGAGAACGGATGCGAGAAAGAGACTTTCATTTCCAGTCTACTATTATTTAATATTGTATTTCATTTAGGGACTT
>NW_028238334.1:25000-30000 GCF_041429995.1 Eschscholzia californica
ATCTCTCGAGCTACCTTCTTACGAAGTTTTGTTATAGCATCGATAACTGCCTCCGGTTTAGGCGGACAACCCGGCAAATAAACATCCACAGGAATTAGCTTATCGACTCCCCGAACAGTACTATAAGAATCAGTACTGAACATCCCTCCTGTAATAGTACAGGCTCCCATAGCAATGACATATTTTGGTTCAGGCATTTGCTCATATAATCTCACCAACGAAGGAGCCATTTTCATTGTTACTGTGCCGGCTGTTAAAATTAAGTCCGCTTGCCTAGGACTTGATCTTGGTACCAGGCCATAACGATCAAAGTCGAAGCGCGAGCCTATTAATGAAGCAAATTCAATAAAGCAACAACTGGTACCATAGAGAAGCGGCCATAAACTGGAAAGTCTTGACCAATTTGAAAGATCATTTGATGTAGTTGAAATAACTGAATTTTGGGTTGTTCGATCAAGTACCGGAAACTCAATGGAATTCATAACTGTCTCAATGTAATTTTTTTCTTCTTTTTTCTTTTTATTGTCTGAATATTCAGGAGCTAAGACCATTCCAATGCTCCTTTTCGCCATGCATAAACTGAACCAACAATTGGGATAAGCACGAAAATGAAAGCTTCTATAAATACAGATACACCCAATACATCGAAACTCATCGCCCATGGATAAAGAAAAACCGTTTCAACATCAAAAACAACAAAAACTAGAGCAAACATATAATAACGAATTCGGAATTGTAACCAAGCGTCGCCCATTGGTTCTATACCCGATTCATAACTAGAAAGTTTCTCTGGCCCTTCGCTAATCGGGGCCAAAACTCCGGAAATTAGAAATGCCAAAATAGGAATAAGACTTGATATTATTAGAAATGCCCAGAAAATATCATATTCGTGAAGCAGAAACATAGATGCACTCCTATGAATGTGGAAAATATACCGTATTAGTCAATTCGAATCGGAATTGTGAATTCATCTATAACTCTTTAGCCGAAATACCAATGAATTTTGATTGAACCACCCAGTTTTTTTGCTGTAGGTCGTGTCTTGTTTCAAGATTCATCGAGTGGAATCCTATTTCCATTTACTTCAATTCTATTTCGATATGGTATAGACATATCATGTTCTTATACAAAAAAATTTTCTCGTTTTTATCTCGTTTCAGATTCTCTCTAAAAAAAGCTAAAAAAGGAATTCAAAATTTTATTTTTAATTAGTTATTTAGAATTTTATAGAATTCTGTATAGACTTTTTCTTAAGATTTAAGTTAAGATATTGATATTATTAATAAAAATAATAATAATAATGAATTCTATACATATGTTATCTATTTTATGAATATTCATATAAGAGAATCAAATGGTATTGTATTGGTATATGCTTTTCATTAAGATCCAGTTAGAGGATTATTGCTTCTATTGATTAAATACGGAAATAGAATGCATTGACCTATTTGATTCTCTCCCCTTGTTCTCGACTTAATGGATTTGATTCAATGCATTGAATTGCGAGAAACCCTTAACATATCATATAACAATTCATAAGTTTCTATCCCCAAATTACAGGCTTTGAGCCTCTACTGCCTCGACCTGCACCTACCCAAAAAACAAAAAAATCGGATTATGAAATTAGAGCTCGAAGTCTTGAAAGAATCATTCCAAACCCCGATCTTTAGTACTTGAAATGGGTCCGAAATGAATGGAAATCCTTGTTAATTTAAAATGTAATCAGAACTAGTGAAAGTAAGACCAACCACTGGGTTAGGTTTCATGTCAATAAAAAGATTGATTTTGAAACAACCCTACACAATGGAGCGTATCACAATGATAGAGTCAGCCGAATCATAAATGATCTACGGAAGAAACTTCGAATGGAATCCCGCATTATCAAACGATTCGACAGCCCAAATCCCCCAATAACTCATGGAAATAGACAGAGGTGCAAACACTAATAGATTTAGGACCCATTCAGTATCTCTAAAACAATGAGTTGGGCTGTTCTTCCGCAAAAAAAGCGATGAGTCGGGGGCTTCTTAACTCGTACAAGTTCAAACGGACCCCCAATCTTCTTGCATAAAGTCAGCATTGGTAGAATTGGAATGGTGGGCAATTGGGTTGGGGTATATTGGGATACAAAAAAAATAAATATTTTACCGAAAGATAAGACTACTTGATTTGTGTTTAAGATAAGATTACTTGATTTGTGTTTTGCTAGGCCGGTTATACGAAGATGAACCCATTTGACAATGTTTACAATGAAACTTTCCAAGGAGTTTCGTTTTTCAAACTCTGGCTCTTCCACAAATACAAGAAAAATAATATGTCGGTCCTGGATCCGTGCGACTTACTATCAGATTGGATTTAGTTTGGGTTGGAGTTTTTAGCCGGGCTCGGGTCATCATTTTGACTTCAAAAATTCACTTTGGATTAGGTATACCAAAACCAAAGAAAAGGAATATCACTAACTCTTTGATCGTGGATAGAAAAACATGAAAAATTCATATGTAATTCACCCACCAAGATTGAAGAATGGGTTTGTTTATCCGAGATCTAAAAAATACCGATTGGGTCCATTGAAATGCATTTTTGTTTTCAGTTTCATGCTCGCTCGCGGGGATCATTCAGAGCATGCAAGAATTATTCTATTTCGATGGACCAACCGGCCGTCCGACTACAGCTACAACCAACAAGCAAGAATGAGGAAATTAAAACTATACAAAACAAATTTTTTGTTAATTTTAAATTCATTAAAAATCAAATCAATTAGGGCTATACGGACTCGAACCGTAGACCTTCTCGGTAAAACAGATCAAACTTATTATTATCGAAATGATTCAAACTGTTTCAAAGACCCAACATGCACTTTTTTTGCATTGGGCTCTTTCATCACCTGATATAAATATCAGATAGTCCGCCATACTTTTTCTTCACAGAAAGATAACGAGATGGCTCCACGTGCTCTAATTCATTATTTTGATTCTGATCCAGAAGCAATACCAAAGTGTTTCAAAGAAGAGTTGCCTTGACGTAGGTCTGCCTCCGGCCTAGATCAACCTAAGTTAAATGAAGTCTCTATCGCTCTGCTCAAAGAGTCAAATATGAAACTTCATACACCTTAAAGTTCATAGTACGAAAAGATATTTGTTTGAGGTCCTTATACTCATTATGCCTAGCATTGAATGCACTGGGTATTCACCTTATCAATTATCAAATCAACGATGGGTTCTATTTGGAGCCTAAATTGGCATCCAAAGGGGACCGAACCAAATATTTGTCAGGCTATTGTTCTCTTGTTCCCTGGAATATGTGGAGTAAGACATCGATTTCTCAATAAGATCAATTCTGTTGATTGCATGATGGACTCCCCTGAAAAAACATTGGCGCGCGTGTAAACGAGGTGCTCTACCTAACTGAGCTATAGCCCTTGTGCTTGTGATAGATAGTTTATCATGTAAATAATTTCTTGTCAAGATGAATCTTCTATGATCCGACATGAGAGCTTCTGGTCTGTTTCCTGCCAAGAATTGGTATTGCTTAGAAATAAGATTCCATCTATAATCCATCGATATGATGGGTCCCTTTTCTTTCTCTTTGTGATGATAAATGACCTACTTAACCCAGTGGTTAGAGTATTGCTTTCATACGGCGGGAGTCATTGGTTCAAATCCAATAGTAGGTAGGACTTATTAGATACCGGAGTCACTGGTATCTAATAAGTTTTTATATACACCCTCTTTTTTTTTCTTTTCTACCCCCCTTACTAGTAGTCTAGTAAATTTATTTTTATTTTTTTCTTACATCAGAATTCCATTACACTTGATTGGATTCAATCGGCAGAACTCAAATATGGTGTATAAACAGAACTTATTTTTTGGGCGCACCAACTAGTTAGGAAATTACATTGATAGCCTCTACGCGCGTCCTGGCTCGTCTGACAGCTAAATTTGCTTCAATTGTTTGTCTCTTTCCTTCAGCTCGACTCAAGTTAGCTTTCGCTATTTCAAGAGTTCGCTGAGCTTCTTGCGGATCAATGTCACTACCCTTCTCCGCATCATTTACTAAAATGGTGATCTCATTATTGCCTATTCTAGCAAAACCGCCCATCAGAGCTATTTTTAACCATTGGTCGTTAAGACGTAGTCTCAAAATACCTATATCTACAGCCGTAGCAATAGGGGCGTGATTTGGTAATACACCAATTTGGCCACTATTAGTAGATAAAATGATTTCTTTCACTTCTGAATCCCAAACAATTCGATTAGGGGTTAGTACACAAAGATTTAAGATCATTTCTTCAATTTGCTCTCCTCTTCTAAGTTCATAGCCTTCGCGGTAGCTTCATCGATGTTACCTACCAAATAAAAGGCCTGCTCAGGAAGACCATCTAATTCTCCGGAAAGGATCAGTTGAAACCCCCTAATTGTTTCTGCTAGACCAACATATTTCCCTGGAGAACCGGTAAATACTTCTGCTACGAAGAAGGGTTGTGATAAGAAACGCTCAATTTTTCGTGCTCTTGCTACGGTTAAACGATCCTCTTCGGATAATTCGTCCAACCCAAGGATAGCTATAATATCCTGAAGTTCTTTGTAACGTTGTGAAGTTTGCTTAACTCTTTGCGCAATTTCATAATGTTCCTCACCAACGATCCGAGGTTGGAGCATAGTTGACGTTGAATCTAAAGGATCTACTGCTGGATAGATACCTTTGGCAGCGAGTCCTCTTGATAGTACGGTAGTAGCATCTAAATGTGCAAATGTCGTAGCGGGGGCAGGGTCAGTCAAATCGTCCGCAGGTACATAAACTGCTTGAATAGAAGTTATGGATCCCTCTTTGGTAGAAGTAATTCTTTCTTGCAAAGAACCCATTTCTGTACTAAGGGTAGGTTGATAACCCACAGCAGAAGGCATTCTGCCTAATAAGGCAGATACTTCGGACCCCGCTTGGACGAAACGGAAAATATTGTCGATAAATAGAAGGACATCTTGTTCATTAACATCCCGGAA